>NW_008795477.1:136109-164553 GCF_000699145.1 Aptenodytes forsteri
GAAAGAAGGAAAGAAGGAAAGAAGGAAAGAAGGAAAGAAGGAAAGAAGGAAAGAAGGAAAGAAGGAAAGAAGGAAAGAAGGAAAGAAGGAAAGAAGGAAAGAAGGAAAGAAGGAAAGAAGGAAAGAAGGAAAGAAGGAAAGAAAGAAAGAAAGAAAGAAAGAAAAAGAAAACAGAGAAGGCAGAAAGAAGAAAGAGAAGGAAAAGACAAGACTGTAAATTCTTCATTGTTGTCCTGCATGGCTTATCTACTATGATTTACTGTTGTGATTGTTGACTAGCTGACCACTGATTTCAGCGCAGGGGTATAGAAGAGACAGATTGACATGGGTTTCATTAAAATTCAAGAAACTCAACTCCGCAGAGAGCATGACTAACTTCCTTATACATGACAAGAATCCCCACAGATGGTTCTTCACCCTTGCTAAAGGAATTAAGACTACCAAAAGAATCCCTGTCTATAAGCAGCCAATTCCCCAAATCTACAGGCTCATCTGCACAGAAATTCTTTATACTGTCATTCTTAAGTACCTTAGGGTAGCAGTGAAAGACAGGGAGCCAACAGGGAGTGCCGACTGCTGCCTCCACTACCCCTCAAGCATGCTGGTGGCATGGGGATGATGGGATTATAAAGTAAACATAATAAAACACAGTACTAGGGCATTCAGTGGCCACAGTATATTTGCTTGCTTATCTTTTCCCTGTAAGAGCTGGGGATGAAATTCTTATTACAACTGCACAGAGCCTGTGTACAAAATTGGCAGTTATTAAACCATTAAGGCAGTCCACAAGTGAATATTAAATTTAGTTTTCTATACCAATTAACTTTCCCTTTTCATATAATTCCTATTTTTTTTTCTTTTCTTCTCTTGTGATTATTCTTTCAAGTTCTACATTTTATCATCAAATGTTAAAGCTCTCCCTCTCTGCCTCCCTGTCTCTCTCTCTCTCCCTTTCACTTGTGTTTATACACACACAAAGCCTGTTAATAGCTGGCTACATTGTGTCACTAAGGATGAAGAAGCAGCAGCTTCATTTACTTCAAAAAAAAAAAAAAAAAAAAAATAAAAAATCCTTCTGTCCTGTTTTTCTGTCAATCAAGCCAGCAGTAATTAAAAGTCAGGAGTGGGGGAGGAAAACAAGGCTTTTGCCTGAAGAACAAAAGAAGAAAAATTTAATAGGCACAAGAGAATAAAAAATAAAATTAATTAATAAGTAAAAGGGTCAGCTGTTTCGATATTCAAAATGAGGAAACCCTTCTGAGGAACCTGGAAATAATGTTTTTTAAGCATTTGTTAGTAAATGGGGACGTTAGAAACACACGTGTTTCTCGGGGTATGAAACCTCTCATCTCTTGGTCACTGGTTGGATCTAACACTCCTGCTGTAATAACCACATTTTGTTCCTATCAGATCAGGCATGGTCTCTGAGAGCTCAGCAAGAAGCCTCAACTCCATGTCACTCAGAGTATTATACATGAATATCATACAAAGGCTGTTGATTTTATAGTCACAATTCTCTGTGACATAAGAAAGGATTATCACTGTCTTATTGATGTAAAATTGTGGAAAACAGTAATCATATCAACTGTCTCAAGAAATATCAACAGTTCTCAGCAGAGACAATCAGCCAATATAGGTCTTCTACAAACTTCTGAATTAAATATAAGACCATCTATCCTCTTATCAAAGAGAACATAAGGACACAGAAATTACATGGGAAGCTTTCACTGTTGGAAGATGGCTGTACAGTTCCAAGGATATTGAAGTAAGATGGAAAAATTTATCACACTACTTCAGATACTACTTAGAAAATGCCATCTCCATTTCTACCAGTCTGTCATCTCTAGATAATAGCCAGCTGAATTCTCAGTACTTAGGGAGAAAAACCAAACTCCTATAAAAACACTTTTCCCCAAAAATGTACTTTTTTCAGATATTTTAGATGTTCTCCTCAGTTCCTCTCTCAAAGGAATCATCATAACAGAGGAGATGTTGACCTGTGGCTGGAAAAGAACAATTGGCTGGCATGGATAATCCTTCTATCATGGGTTTGCCACCAGAGAAAAAATGGAAGTACATCTTAAAACAAGTGTGGATGGCAGAAAGTAGAGTAAGGCAATATGACTGATTGGCTATAAAGTCTTACAGAGTTGGCAGACAAATGGCCAAATTGTTTCTCATCCACACAGCAGGAAGATCAGCCACCTTTCTGGTTCCTGAGGGTGAGGGGCAAAGACTACAGGGCAATTCCAAAGCTATCACTTTCACCTGCATTTGCTGTGGCATTGGCAGTTGCATCCCAGATATTATCTGGATCCAAACTGAATTTAAGGTCATGCACTAGTGACTGCAGCTATGAAGAAGGAGATCTCAGTGGAAAGTGTCTTCATCCATTTAGAGGCCCTAGAAAACCTAGCTGGATAAAAGCTCCTCTCTGTACCCCTTTTCTCTGTTACCTCTCTCATCAATGTTTGGAAAGTTTGTCCTCCCTTCAAAGATTTCTGTTAGATTTTAAAGATGCTGCTTCCTACAAGAACAAATTGCTCTTCACATAATGGCAGAAGAACAAGACATCCTTTTGTCATTCTTGGTCAGGTATCCCTCTATCAGTAGACTGTTGACTCAGGGAGCTGAAAGAAAAGTACCCCATTTCTAAGAAACATGTGAGGGACATTAGCACTGGATCTAACAGCCAGCCACCCTGCCATCTTTGTCCTCTCCACACTGGAGAACTTTCATCCAGTCTGCTTGGCCTCCAGGACATGCATCCTGCTGTGGTCAGCCACTGTGGAAGATCTAAGGTCTTTAACTGTGAGAGTGTAGGTGGGTCAAAAATGACAAAGGTGATGCAGAAGATGGTCTGTCTTGGAAAACCATACTTTTTGCACCTCTGTTGTTCCCTCGTTCTTTGAACTCCTTCCTTGTCATCTAAATCATCAGTACCTGTGATGAGGCATTCTTTTTCAAAACAAATCATGGTGAGTACAAACTGTGTGGTCCAGCAACCTTTACCAAAGGAGCCTTTTTAGTCTCCCGAGGGCACCTGGCACTGAATCAATACATACTCTAAAAACTGTTGCAAGATTCCCTAGTGAAGAAGGCTCTCTGTTCCCCGGTCTGTAATTAATTTCTATTATGAGTAAGAAGAAAAAAAAAAATTATTCTCAGTAGACATCGTTCACATTGAGATTAAAGTATAACACATTGATTCCCATCCTCCCTGAGTTAATCTTGTACCTCTTTGAATGGACCTTTTTGGGTCTCCATAATGTCAGGTGACAATAAATTCTAGGGTTTAAGTGTTGTCTAACTACAGCAATGCATCTTTTTAAATTAAATTACATATTAAAAAAAAAGAAAAGACAAAACAAAAGCTTAGTCCTCTGAGGAATCCAGCTTGAAAATGCACGTGCTTTTGAGGTCCTTTCTTCAATCTTTCTCTCCACCTGGCTACTTTTACTGCTTCCTAGATTGTAACACGCTGCACTCAAACTTCATATGTTCCATGTTCATATTTCTTTCCCCTTCCTCTGAAACACATTTGCTTGCTTTCTTCTCTTCTCGGGAACCTTCTTTATCTCTATTTGTGCTTCAAGATCCCTGATAGCTGTGTGCTTCACTCCCTGCTTTTTCCAACCAGCTCTTCAAAACATTGCAGTACATCGTGACCCACTGCTGTCAGAGAAGGTCTGATATTTTCTCCATTCAGAGAATTTCACCAGCCCCAGATAGTAAGAGTCACCAGAAAGTGAAAAAGCAACTCTTCTCCCTCTGCTACGCAGCCTTTTAGCAGAACAGACCAGAACGTGGTATAACACTCAGAAACATACAGCAAACCCGAGCAAGCAAACAAAACAGATGCCATCTGCCACAGTCTGGAGAGCATATTCCCTGCCAGCCTTGATTCAAGACAGCCAGAATCCATTCAACTTAAAGGCTCTAAAGGAGTTTTTTATCATATCATGCTATATCAGTGTTTTCTTTGTAGGAAGAAACAGCTGATAGGATCAGTATTTATTTATTTTCATACTTTAAAGGTTTTTATTTACTGTTTTCCTTTGAGAACACTGTGTACAGGTACTGGAGTCTTCTACATAATAACAGAAATTGAGGTCCCAGAGAGGGTCAAAACTTATAGTGTCAGTTTCTATTATGTGGAGGATACGTCAGGAAATTCCTTTGTCCTGAATAAACTCACTCCTCTCTTCAGCCATCACCAATGAGATTAGAGGCCAGCTCATATCAGCCTTGTAGTATGTGGTGAAATTTGCTGTATCTTTATCTCTATACCAGGTTATTTTTATTGTCACAAATGTCCAGTCTGTGGTAGGGGGATGAGGTTCAGTCCTAACAGGAAATATACTATGACATGGAAAAATTTCAATTATTCAGCTGACTGGAATTGTTCTTGAAAGTCTAGGCTGAAGAGAAGAGTTATCTTAGATGACTTATATAATGAGCATTCTCCAAAATATAAACACCATATAATAATTTCTACAGTAGTATAAAAGTTCAGGCTTGTATAGGAGACCTTCTTGAGTATATAATGACAGAAGCTTTTGTCATCTGTGCTTTGCCGCCTCAGTCCAAGTAGGAATTAATGCCTCTGGAAAATACTATTATAATGTAACATGACACAGAAAAATCTCTCAGCAGTTGTGAGAAGATCACCGTGCATCATAATGTAGTGACTGCTAAGGGTAGGAAGAAGTATAAAACTAGATGTGAAATGATGGTTAAAACAACTTCTCTTTCCTACAGCAATATAATAAAAAAACCCTGGAATTCCACAGTGGAAACCTTATCTTGAATCAGATGTTCTTCGGTGGTTTCCAGTTGCTTATTCACACTTAGAGTTTCATCTTCTGTCAATGGAAAAAATATGTACCACAAAGCACTTCTGAAAAATCCTCTTTTGAATTAATGATTATGAGCAATGACAGTCCAATAACAGTGAATGACATCAGAATGTTTTGACTCTCACACAGCAAGGCACACTCATGAGTGGTAAGAAATGGTCTCCCTTCTTTCTTCCCTTACTGGACTATCACAAAAGGAACACACTCCTCATTACAGCATGGGAAATGAATACCTACCACCACTCATATCACCAACACAACTGCATTCTTCCCTACAAAGATGGACTACAAAGTAGTCCATCACTCTCATAATTCAATTAAAAAAAAAAAAAATTCATAGAGCATGCCTAAAAACTTATTTTTTCAAAGGACACAACACGTCCCAAATTAAAAGACTGGCATCTGAATGCAATTCACTATCTGGTGACTATGGAAATCAACAAAATGTTGCTAGTGCTCCAACTAGAATGTTTGTTGAGTATTCATCAACAATACAAGATGTTTCTGTAACTCATATAAGTCCATCTTTGCAGAATAAGAGGTGTTAGTGCTTTGAACAGTAACAACTTTTCTTTTTTAATGGAGAATCTTGGGTCCAACCTGATGGGTTAGCTAACTGATAGCAATCATGTTTGCATTAGGTTATGGACTTGTCAAGGGAGCTCTAAAAATAATAAAAAAAAACTTTAAAATTTCTCAGATGAACTTTACCTAATGAAGGATGTTTGTATAAAAGTTGAGAAATCACTGCTTGCTTAGAGCTATCAACATAAAATCAACATTTACCTTAGCAGCACCAGGTACAAAATGATAACATTCTCTGTATACTCTTGGGGACGACTTTATTTCTGGGATTCTACATACTTTTCATTTAATAGAAATCATAAGTGCACAGTTTTGAATATATACACACAGTCATCTTTTGGCATCATATAGTATCAATTTAGCCATGTTCCTGGTTTAACCCAAATTTTACATTTCAAGAGCTGGCAGGATTTTGACCCAGAATTGTGCAAAAGCTGTACAGCTTTTTCTTAATTTCTCCTGCCTTCAGTGCCTCTAGCTGAACATTCAGAAATGGAAGTGACCCAAATTAATGACCACAGCTTGAAACTTTGACTCTTGTTTGGTTTGTCAAAGAGGTTGTCATCTTGTCTCTCTTTTGGAAAGCATAATGTACCTTATGTGCCTTTGAGAGCTACGGACATTGCAAATATAAGCTCTCAAATTTAGTAAAATATCTGTAACAGAGATTATTTGTTGTAGTTCCTGCCTTTCATGAGAAATAAATGAAAGTCCTTTGTTATAAGAGACTGTAAACAAGCTCAAGTAAAACAGCAAATAAAATTGGCCCAGAGAAATCAAGTTTTAGGGAAAGGAATATTGGCAATGCTTATATATATCTCCCACCGACATTTAGGAGAAAAGAAATTAGTTCTTTTAGTATTTTAATTTTTTAAGTACAAAAAAATTGTGCAATTTCTATAGAAAGCAAAAATGTGTGACCAAAAAAGTCTCAGCTAAAAAAAAGAATTCTCCACTGACAATTTTTCTGACAGACTTTAATGTATTTTATTGAACCTTTTAATGTATAATTTATTATTTTTTATATTAACCTTTTTCCAAACACATAAAATTTTAAAGTTTCTTCAGATAGAAGTAATTTTGGTCTCTTGACTCAAAGTTTTGTATGCTATTGTAAATTAAAAAAAAAAGTAAACATTTTTTAAAATTGTAAATATTATTATTTGCAATTTATATAATAAATCATATAAATATTGTAAAAAGAGGTATTGACAGCTCAAAGAAATCTCAGAGATGTTTCCAAACTTTAACAGGAAAAGGATGATATTGATGTGAATATCTTGTGATTGCTAGTTCCTAGCTTTAGGATTGTTTCTAGATTTCTATAAGCAATATAATAAGTAATATCCAATGCACACGACTATGAAAATTATGTTAGAGAAATATAAATATGCCTCGTATTAATAACTTTGCTTTTTCCAATGACAGCCTGAGACAGGAACTGGGAATGGTACTTTGATGGATAAAGCAAAAGACTCTCTTTCTCCTCTGCTATTAACTTGCTGAGTCAATACAGAAAAATCACTTAAGCAAACATTTTCAAAGTTAGGTGAATAAATGAAGGTACTTCAGCGTAAAAGTAGATGCTGTTATAAGACCAATAAGATTCAAGGAGAGCTTGAATCACCTACAAATAACTCTGTTTTCATACTGTCACCTTCCATTGCTGTGCATGCTCAGATAACCAACAATCTCAACACAAAACTGGTGGTAGAGAGAGGGTTGAATCAGAAACAACAAGATCAAGGGGACAAACTTCTTGTGTAACCCACACCATGCTGAATCACGGGGTTTCTCTCCTGAAGGATGATGCATGGGTTATATACGAGAAACTATGGAGCCTATCAGAGTAAGATCCATGCGGCAGACTGAATAACAGTTTAACTCAAAATATTTAAACATACTTTTAAAACAACGTGTCTTACTCCTTTTTAGGGCCAGAAAGCAAGACAAGAGATAACTGTTCTGAAAGAGTAATCCCTGTTTTCCTGGATATCTGAGTGTGAGCCTTCAGAAATCAGAACTCATTGCATCTCAAGTCACTAAGCTCATATGGTAGGTTTTGTAAAGCTGAGAGTTAGTTATAATTGCCCTTGGAGGGAATGATTTCTGAGCCAGAGTAACCCAACACTATCTATGATTATGAAGAGTTTATTTTCTTTTTGTTTAGTTTGGGGTAGAAGGAGATAAAAGGGGGGTGACTGTTGTGGCAGTTTGGATGAATATAACAAAAGATCAGATAATGAAACATCTGTTAAGAACATGTGTTGGAACTCCAGGGTATACACTGAAACTAGTCAGCAATATCTGTGAGTGAATGAAAGAATGAATAAATAAGTGTATAAAATCATGATTCCTTCCATCATCCCTCCCCTATGGAACCCACAAGGATTTTTTAAATCTTGTCAAGGGTAGAGGAACCTAACGTCTCTGCAGCTGTTATTCAGTACAACATCTTCATATTGACAGATCTATCAAACTAGAGAGGAACTCAAGACTAAAGAAAATATGAAAGGCCACTGTAAAAGAG
Organism: Aptenodytes forsteri; assembly: GCF_000699145.1. NCBI lineage: Eukaryota > Metazoa > Chordata > Aves > Sphenisciformes > Spheniscidae > Aptenodytes > Aptenodytes forsteri. The sequence goes on from NW_008795477.1 coordinate 144,084, forward strand.
AAACCCTGGCCCAGAGAACTTTGCCAGTGAGAAAAGGCAGGGGAGGAAAAGAAAAGCTCAGAGAAATGAAGTGACCTGCTCCAGGGCCTCCAAGAATGCCAGAGATAGGAACTAAGTCATGGCTTGATGGTTTCTCTCTATTAGATGCATTGCACTTCAGGAGTATAAATGAGTATAAAACATGCTCTAAAAAGTATAAACGTGTGCTAGTGTAGATATGCCTCAGTTTACTGTTACAAAACTACCTCAATGATCCAGGATCATCTCCATTCCAGAAGGTAAGAGGTAGTGTTTTTATTATTAAGAAAAACCCAAACACTCTCCACGGATTCTGGTGCTCTGACTGGTACACCACATTTGCCATCACTTTGCCGTCCTATCAAAAATAACTGTTCTACTTGCTCTGTATTAGAGAACTTCTCATTAACAAATGACAGGCACGTAAGTGGACAGAGATGAAGAAAATAATTCCCAGGAAGTGTAAGAAATGCTATGAGGTCCTGCAGGAAGCTTGTAGCAGTTCTAGGAAGAGAGCCAAGATATCCAACTTTAGCTAGATAATGTTTTAGGCAAGCTTTAGCCAAGAACCCATTCCTCTTTTGAAAACAGGTGGCTGCAGTTAAAAGCAATACAACCCCAATCACTTACAAGCTAGTTATCTTTAAATTGTTTCCTTGAAATTGGATGATGATGAGATATTTTCTATGTATCTTTCCCTCTTTGTGTTTTTGCTCTGTCTGTTTGAGTTCCGCCTTATAGGCATATTGCAATAGCTGCTGGCTAAAAGAACTAGCTGAGGGAACGCAGGCATTCTCAGTTCTTATTAGGATACAGAAAAAAAGTATTATCCTCTGTCTTTTTACTTATAATGCTGGAGGGACATTATAGCAGCTAACTGTAAAGATAAAAAAAGATTTTGTCACATTCCTTTCTCTGCTACCTGCATGGCACTGTGGAAAATATCAACAAAACAACGTTAACAGGGCTTTATGAACTTCCTAACACCGGAGTGCTGATACTTTTCCCTTTCAATGATGGCCGTTTGGGTCCACACTATCAGGAAGCACAAATAAAATGCTTGATATTAAATAAATATAAGGTAAAATGACATTTAGGTTGGCATAAACAGCTCTAGGAAATCTTTGGGAAAAGAATTTATCAGCATAGGTAGCTTAAATCTACAGTGTCTTCAAATCCTTTCCTGATCTTCATCCCACAGTTCCTGTGCTGTGAGTGAAATTGAAGAAAGGCTACTTGTAGCATAGTTGTCACTTTTGGCTTGTAATTGCAATTGAGAATCAAGCAGAAAGAGAAAACAATGATAAGAAAGTCAATTACTCACTTGAAGCTCTATGCTTAGGAAGATTTCAGTCTTCTAATGTAACCCAATACCTTGCATACTCTTCTTTCTCTCCCCTTCCTAAGAATGCTCTCTTTTGTGCTTCAGTATACTTTCTACATTCTCCTTATTTCAAAATTTAAGAGCAAAAATGATAATAGGTTAATTTTAAGCTGGATATCATTAATGAGACCACTAACTGAAAAATCAATGCTCAGTTTTGAACATTAGCTTGGAACCAACTATGCAATCCTCACATTTTCTGGGAGCCAGGGAGGGTGACTTACAGTTTAAGTTATAGATTGCTTCTCATGGCCTCCCACGAGGTGAGGTAAATTATAAACTGATGAGAGATGTTACTGTAGCAGCTATACAAGCTGAAATTTTCTACCCACAAGCAGAGACAGAGTGCAAGACCTCTCCCTAATGCCCTGAAAATGTGTATGAATTTTGTCTTTGAGACATCGTGTCTCAAAACCGAGACCACTCTTTGGTCTTTAGGTTTTGGTCTCTGTGCTTTTAGATAGCTAACACAGTGCAGGGATGTGCACAACTCATGACTGGACCACAGCCACACACTTCTGAATTGGGAACCATGAAACAGCCATCAGTTGTTCATAACTTTCCCTTGGCTTAGGCTGGGGAGAAACCACTGAGTGATCTAGAAAAAAAAAGGTACTGAACACTATTACCAAACCCTTTAAATGTTTATTCTGGATTTTTTCCCCTGATTTAATTGTATTTTAAAATAGAATCAGATCATATTAAACAGTCTATTTATTTTCTCCATTTCCTACGCTCACAAAAAAAGGACATCTGTCGGGTTTAAAACATTTGAATGAGTACCAAAACCACTCATATATGGGCACAGTTCTCACAGCAGAGCAGAAAAAACTTTTTAAAATGTTGGCCTATGGGTCAAAGTCATTGTGTTTACCTAAAATGTTGTTACAACTGACACAAACACATGTAGGCATGCACAAACAGAATCTATTGAAAACTGCAGATTTACTAACCAAAAATATGCAATAATATGTCTTTCCTAGGGAAGTAATCTACTGTCATAGCCCAGAATTTGCCCTCTATGCCTCTGGCAGTGTTTTGTTGAACAAAAGAGCAAGTCCTATGAACCAGAAGCACACACAACCTAGTGAGCCACACAGTAGACCCTTAAGGCAGAGGAAGGCTGTATGTGATACCACCTTCCTTCCCACTTGCCTGGACTCACTGTACATAAGTCAAGCCTGAGACATTAATTAGAAGAAGAGGAGGCCAGAAGTTGTCTTCAGGAGGTGATAAGAAAACAGCGTTCACTTGGTGGGGGAGTCATCTTTCCTGGTGAGCTTGAAAGAATTTTTCTGTGCTTATATGTATTAAACCTGATGTAGCAGGGAAGGGCATGGGGCTTTCAGGAAGATGGTGGTGGGGAGTCAACCTCAGGAACCAGAAGGGCAATTTCCTCCAAAAACAATTTCTTTACACTCTTGGGAAGTGTATCCTTCAATTAGGCTGCAGAACGTATGAAAACAGCATAGGTGGCTGCCACCCTTCCTATAGAGAGGTAAAAATTGTCTATCTGTCACAAATGATGTATGCCATAGACATATGGTGTGTTTTTTCAGTTATCCCTTACATTTACTTTTTTAACCTGATCCCTGAACTTCACTCCTCTGAGTTTGCCTTAGATTATATCCTCTTTTCCCAGCACCCTACCGAAGAACTCCGTTCTGCTCACTGGTCACTGCAGGTTGTGACTCCAGGGAAATCCTCTTTAGGTTCATTACCCCAAGATAGAATATTTAGTGGTTTCAGGGAATGAGACAACTGTACTCCTGAAAATAGAATGGTTTCAGGGGATGAGACAACTGTACTCCTGAAAATAGAAGTTCTGTAATAAGATAAAGTATATTTTTTACAGGTCAGTTATCAATTAGTGGGGCCAGCAAGCCCTAGCATGTTTTTGCTGAACTTCTGAAAATAGTGTTTTAATGGATCAAGCAAAATTAGGCAAATTTTCACACAAATGATGAGAAGATAATTTGAAAAATTTCAAATCTTTCTAACAAGCAAAGGTCAGGATGCTTCTCAGAAAATGCTTTTATGAGAATATTCTTTACAAGTGAGCAAAACCTTGGGTTTTTTTCCCCTAAGCTTGTTTTCAGAAATGATATGACCATTTATTGTGGTATTTTCCATGCAGTATCTGCCTGACACAGGCTGCCAGCTCAGAAAATTCCTGCCTGAACTTTTGAGAACTAGCAATATCGTTACCATTTTGAAAAAGAGTCCAGATATGGGAAATGTCAGTCAAGTTTAAGCACTGACTTTGCTTCCTAAGTTACCTGGCTCTGTGATGCCATTCTTCCTAGAGGATGCCAGCACCTTTTACAACCTGGGCTACCTTCTGCTGCTGATTGCATCCTTGTCATCACTCCACAGAGCTGCCAGCCCAAAGCGTTTACAAATCATGAAAGACTGCTGAAAATCATACAATTTTGAAATTATAGGTTTGAGGCTGTCCTTATTTATCATTCTGCTGCTGACCCCTTGAGGTGTGCATGCTTCACAGTTTCAAAGATCTTTTTTTGCAAGTGAAAGAAAAAAACTTCGTTTTCTTATAATTAAAGGTAAAATTTTCAGTGATTGACTTTGCCTCCTCTTTTGGAGCTTTGGAAAAAAAAAACACATTAAAATTTTAGGAAATAGTGAGTGTTAGTAAAACTTTAACAAACCAGGTAAACAAACCAGGGCTGGAATTCAGGGCAGTGTGTTATCTGGCCCTGTGTAGCCACACCAGGTCTATGCAACCCTTGCTAGAGTGTGATTGCTGAGTGAACAGCAGTGGTGAAGCTGGAGCACTGAAGTAACAGAAGAGAAAATACTGGTGAAAGATGCTAAGGAAAACTTCCTTCTGATAGAAAGCTTTAGTGTTTTCAGAAAGCAGGCTAGATATTAGTTGCAATTTTCCTTTTCCCTGAAAGACTCTCACAGAATGACCTGCACGGAATTAAATTTCTTTCCCTTGAAAGGAGGCAGAATTGAGTCAACCCTGCCAGAATGTGAACCTGTGGCTCAAGGGAGTCTAAGTAATTCAACCCTTAGGCACGACTTTTAAGCCATCACCCTCCAGCGTATGATAAAAGGTATCATATAAAGAAAGGAAACAGAATTGTAATGAGGGAAGTTTTGGGTGAATCATAAAGTGAGATGGGTTTCAGATATTTTTGGAGTGGGGCATGGAATCACATTTTTTTCACGTTATAGGGATAACAGCAGGAAACAACAATTGGGTTAAAAATATTTTCCAAATACTAAAGTGAACTCAAGATTTTATGCTAGTTAAGAAAGTTTAGGAAAGTTTTTGGTGTGTCTGTTCTGTTCACTGGTTGCTTCTTCCTGACTTTCTTCTGTCATCTCCTCCTGAAAAAGAACTTGACAGGAGGTAATGTTTGTAGCTATATTGTTAACACATCTGAAACTGAAAATAATGGAAACCATATGAAAAAGTTCAATCTCTCTTTTTTGCTGTTGCAAAAGGAAGAACTGAAAGTGCGAAAGAATGTTTGTGAAAATATTACTAGTAACAATCTTGTGGATACTTTGCTCCTGAGTGTCTCTCTCTCTCTCCATCTATATATAAAATCCATGGTGAACATGACCTTAGTTGTTGTGTTGCTTCTGCTTTTGAAGTAAAATTAGATTTAAAAAAGTAAGTTTTAGATTTTCTTGGAAATACTAAAACTTTGTCTCTGTAGGGACAGGTTTTACTTATTTCAATCAGCTAGAGTTTGTATTTTGCTCAAAATCAAGATAACTCCTATAAGATACTTTTTTAATACAATCGCATATACTTATATTATTCCTATAAAAATGTTTGCACCAAATTGTATCTGGTGGAAATGAGTTCCATATTTTTTAATCAGTTTTAAATGATCTGCCTTTGAATGTTGTTGAATATTTCCATGTGTTTCCATTATAAGAAATAAAAATAAGAGCACTTTACTCATTTCTATACATCATTCATTTAAAGATACACATACTGCAATTATTTTGGAGAGGAAAGCTTTCTTTATATTCCTTTAATCTGTTTCTGCAATATCATGTTTTTGTCTCACCAGGTAACCAAAATGGAACACATTATTCCAGCTAAGATTTTCTTTTCTGTTCTTGCATGTCTTCTACAGCTGAGGTTTTTCTGAGCACTTCTTTCTCTTGAGCCGTTCACCCAATAGACAGGATTCTTACCTTCTCTCATCTTTAGACCCCAACAGAGTATAGGAGCAATTCAGTTTGCTCCTTCCATTCTGCACTATTTCCTTTTTATCAAAAATAATCATTAGTCTTTGCACCTAATTTTGTTAGATCAGTTCGGGATACTTTGTGTTGTCTTGTAGTTCTAAATAAGCTGCACAATTTTTGGACACAGTTGATAATTATTGTGCAGAACAGTTCCTGAACCAAAAAAAAAAATTTGGTTTACTCAAACCCAGAAATTTCCAGAGGAAATATATTTTTAAGTATAAGTAATTAAACAGTAATAGGTTTTATATAAGAAAAAAATGGGTTTTTTTGTTATTTGGATCAACAATTCAAACTGGAGTATCTATTTTTAAATATAAAATGTGTTATTTGAGTTCAGGTAAAATTTAAACAGAAGATTCTTCTCAAAATGGAAATTCAAAAGGAAAAAATTCTACAGAACTTCTTTAAAAAATTGTTACAAGAATGAGAGAACAAGAAGACATTCAGATTCAGAAAAAAAGAAGATAAAAAAAATTCCATTGTCTTTTAAAAGGAATTGTTCAAATTAAAAAAAAAAAAAAAAACAACCAAATAACCCACCCCCCCTCCTTCCCCCAAATTCTGTTCTCCTGTAGTTTTCACAGGCTACACGGGCTGTTAGTTTGCATTTATATTCTAGTTTTATCCTGGTGACTTAACTTAGATCATAGCATTAAATTCAATTTATTCTGTGCTGTGAGCAAATAATGGGAGAAATCAAAATGTTGCAAACACCTAAATGCTATGAAATATCAGGGAGTATGAGCAGATGTCATAGAGAGAAAAGCCAAAAACATCCCCATGTTTCTGTTATCTGTCCCAGTCAGAGAGAGGGACTGGGGTGTGGTACGAAGTTAAGCACATGAGCGAGTCCTGCAATAAAGGGGTCTGATAAACACTGCACAGCACAGGTTCCCGTCTTCTAAATCATGGGCCATTCCTGATGCTTCAAAAACAGATTTTAAAAAGATATAGCAGAAAAACAGCACTGATTTTCTTTCTTCTCAGGGGTACAAATACCCTAAAGATTCTCCTTTTAGACTTCCAGTTAATTTTTTTAGAACTGGGACTTGATTTTCTTCTCATGTTCATGAAAGGGACTTGGTCATCACTGATAGAAATATAATGGTGGAAAACCAGAATGTTTCATGTTACCCCTCCAAAATCATCGTGATGCTATGGACTACAAAGTCTAAACCCTAGTTCTGGGAATTCTGGAGAAGGTTTTTTTGTTTGGTTTTTTTTTTGACTGCATTGAAACCACTACAATTCTCCTAATATATACATAGAAAAGATGTTATTCTAACAAGGATATATTAGAAACATTATATTATGTTAAATAAGGGCGCTATTAAATACACTTCCAATGAGTCCTCCTCTGGTTTAATAGAGAGTTGCAAGTACAATACAAAAGGCCCACTTGGTAGGGCTGAGAACGTACCTCTCCAACCCAGCCATAACCTTGAAAGCAATAGGGTTCACCCATCAGTTTTTGCTACGGGTAACTCATTTGTTGCTGTGCCATGCCAGCTTGATTTAACTAGCACATACGAACAATGGCAACACAAGCCTGATTCCTGAACATTTAAAACTAGCTGGTGAAGGCAGATGGCATTCTCCAGTTCTCACACTGCTCTACTGCGGAGAACTAAAGTTTAAACTATCAGCTACCTGCCATTTTTGAAATTGCTGCAGATAAAAACTCTTTGATGATTTCAGATTTCTGCTGCTTGCTTGCAGGCTTACAGAGAATAATTGCTACCATAAGAAAACTACTGAAATAGACAATAAACTGATTTTGGCTGGAAGTACATTGTAATTCCGTTCTATATTGGTATGTGCTGCACGACAGAGACAAGTGTTTGTTTTAAACAACAACAAAAAAATAGCTAAACTGAGGTGGAAGAAAAACAACCCACCGGTTTAATAGTTCTGATATAATAATCTGTGAACCAGATAAGATAGAAACTTAATTGTTACTGAAAAGATTAAATAGACTATGTCTGGTATAAAACACATGGGGCCATATGCCATCCTGCAAGGCTGCAGAACAAAGGAATGAGGCACAACATAGTCCAGAACAAAGACCCCATCTGTAAGGGAAAACCATTAATGTGATATGGCTCCCTCATTCTTCTTCAAGGTCTTATCCCTATGCTTTGCTAAATGTGAAGATCATCTAAGCTCTCTCCTCCTCCTCAAGATCTTCCTGTTTTTCTGGGCTAGGTCTTATATTGGTTCTCTTTACTACTGGTCCCTACGATGGTACTGAGACTTATTTTCATTGGTTAGTCACCATGACCCTCAAATTTTTTCACAGTTGTTTCTTTCTGAGACAATGAAGCATGACCTACTTTGCCTATCCTTTGATGCCAATTTTTATCTTTGACGGTATATTAAAAAAAACGTTTATTTTTTGCCTACCTGATCAAGTTCTGTAGCACTGACTTATCTTTGTCTTAACATCAGACTTGATTAAGACTTTGCAGAATCATAGGGTAGCTGAGGTTTGAAAGCACGTCTGGGCGTCACCTGGGCCAACCCCCCTGCTCAAAGCCAGGTCAAATAGAACAGGTTTCTCGGGACATTGTCCAGCTGGATTTTGAGTATTTCCAGCAATAGAGACTCCACACCCTCTCTGGAAACTTGAGGAACCTGTTCCAGTGCTTGATCGACATAAAATGTGGTTTTTTATTATGTTTAAAGGAAATTTATTGGGGTTTTTCACCTTGTGCCCAGTGGCTCCTGTCCTGTCACTGGGTAGCACTGACAGGAGTCAGGCTCTGTCTTCTTTACACCCTCTCATCAGGTATTCATACACATGGATAAGATCACCCCCGAGCTTCTCAATGCTACTCGAGGCTACTCAACTTTTCTCAAATTGAAGTCTCAAGGCTTCAGCTCTGTTACGCATGATAAACATTATAAATGGCATAGGACCTGACTGCAAACAAAACTATTTACAATAAAATGCATCTGTTCATTCTTTTAAACCTATTTATTGTATTGATTCTAACTGTTTTAATTTCTTAATCAAACATTGTATAGCCCCAAATCAAATGCCTCACGGACATCTAAGAGCACTGTACCAACACTGTTGTATTTAGTATTTATTAATTTAACATATGCTCCTCTCAAATGAAGATGTCACATTAGTTAGATGTGATCTACTTTACATAAAATGAGTAAGAGTGAATCTTTCCTAAATATATAGAGTTATTCAGGTTTCCTATGTACCTTTTTGAAAATATCAGCACTTTTGTATCCAGTTCTCCAAATTATCTCCAGTGTTCCAAAATTTTGTGAAAGCTGACATAGAGAACTCAGAGATGGGTTTAGACAGATCTTTTAATATTCTTTGGTGTAAACTATCGAATATGTTAATGCAAATATATCAAACTTAGTGGTTTAACATGCTGCTTAGCCATTTCTTGGAGCTGAAAGCATATCATCATATGATGTGACTACATTTTTCAGCTTTTCCCAAATGCAGAAGGGAAATATGTACTGAAAAGGTTTGCCTTTGTTGTATTATTATTGACAATTTTACCATTCCCATCTACTAAGTAATTGATACAATTACTATTATTTGTACAAATGTTTTTGGTCAGTAAGAGATATCAGCTACCACTTCTTTTGCTTTATCTGCTAAAACATGAGGTTGGACTAGATATACTTTAGACGTCTTTTCCAACCTACATGACTCTAACATCACACACAGTGATTCAAAACAATTTCCTTCCGAAATGCTGATGATTCAGAAAAAAAGTAGACTTCTCCCTTTTTGTCAACTATGTCCTTCATAAATAGGTTATAAGCATTGGTTTAAAATTCCAATTTTGCAATCTTGCAATCAGTTTTCATCAAGCAAAGCAAAGACAAAATTATTTTCATGAATGAAATTTTCCGGTTCCTTGTGTTTCTTATCCAAGATCCTACCACTAATGTGTCTTTTGCTGTCCTGATTAAAGAATCAAAAATCTTACAATAATTATGTTGGAAAGGACCTCTGGAAATTTCTGGTCCAGCCTCCCCACTCCCCTAAACCAGGTCCATCTAAATCAGGTTGCTGAGGGCCTTGTCCAGTTGGGTTCTGAATAACTCCAAAGATGGAAAACCCACAGCCTTTCTGAGCAACTTGTTCCTATGTGTGATCATCTTCATCATGAAATATTTTTCCTGATTTCTAACCAGAATTTCCAATATTCCAATCTGTGTCCACTGAAACGTTGCCTCTCTTCCCATCCCTATGCAGACTGAGGTAGCAGAAGACAGCAATCAGATTAATAACATTACCTGTGTTCTCTCTATTTTGATTTTGTGCTAAATGGATAAGAATTTCTGGGTTCTTTTTTATTTAAACTCTCCTTTTGCATTAGTATATTGATTCCTAAGTAATCTAGCTGACCTCTCTGACAACTTGCCAACTTTTAAGATGACAGGACTTAACAGAGCTTCACAGATTCTCCTTCCCACCCACTCCTACTCCCCAGGGCAAGTCACCAAATCTTTTGCAAGAGCAGCATCCCAACCACTGTATCGCACACAACTTACCAAACCAGAAATTTATTTCTAAAATCTCCTTACATTATTTTCTTTCTTCACCTGCTCATTTTTCTTCTGAATCATAACTTACTAAGGAACACATAGTACCATTTTTGACAGAGATTGCCAGTGTTTATTTTCTTTTGCTAAATCAGTCCTTTCTAAATGGTTCACACCCATGGATTTCAATATTTTAGCCTTATAAGTCTTCTACTCTTCTACCAGTGTTTATATTCTATAATTATTACAATTAACACTTTTAGACTAGGTTTGTTTATTGTTGGGGCCCAGCAGCCATCCAAAGGTACATTCTAAATTAGTTTTCCATTTGACCAGATGAGTCTGCAGAGAATCCTTCGCATATTATCCTTCATATATTCCACCCTTAGTCTCTAGGAATAGCAGAAATTTCTATTTGCAGACTTCTTTAACCCCCTTCTCCCTTGTTGCTTATTACCCCCTTTTCCATCTCTCTACTCATCTGTCACTAGTTGCTTGACCTGCTAATGCAACTTGGTTCTGAACCATTTGTTTTCCAGGTCCTTTTTGCTGTGTAAGTGGGTGTGATGCCATCTACCAAATTTAGTTGCTTAGAAACTCGACATCTTCAAGCTCTGGAGTTACCCATTCAATCTAACAGTTGATACTTCTAGTCCATTTACCCAATGGTCTTTGTAGAAGTACTTGCACTCCTTTTATCCTCCCACGGGAGAAGCTAATAATAACAACAACACATTTCCATGTCATATTGATCAATTATTGTTCATTATGGTACAGAGAAGGGTACTTCTTGCTAAAAGACAGTCCTCACACTGGCTCTCCAAATGTCCTACAAAGCTTAAGAGCCATTAAGGCACCCAACTCAATTCCATCTCTTCACAAATGCTCAAGAAACTTAAATATTGGCACTATTCAAAGACCAATGAATCACAGTCCTTAGCTAAATAGAAACCAGGTCTATCCACTGTTTCATTCAGTTGTTCGTGGTCAAATTATATAACCTCCACTTAGAATAAACAATCAACAAAAAAACTAAACAAAATGCTCATAATTTTTTTCTACCTGTCCATAGTTTTCCACTTCAAAACTCTGATTTTATGGTCATGTCCTTTTTTAATCAAAAATTTCTAATAGTCACCTTTCTCAAATTGTCATAAGACATTAACACAGCTGAAAGAGAATAAAAACAAGGTGGTGGTGGGGAGAAGAAAGCAGAAGAAATGCAAAATCTCACGGAATAAAAAACACAGGCAGGTGAAGAGACAGGTATGTTCTTATTGTTTTAAAGTCAGCTTTGCTGCACGTTTAAATACACATTTATCTGATATATCCAGGTTCTCAGCTGAGATTACTATGTTATGTGAGTATACACACACACACACGCACACGCACCCCCCTTGATATTTCCTTACTGAACCAGTATTGATTTCTTCCCTAGACCTCATTTCATATTGTGCCCTGAAAATTAAATGATCTATTTAGTTTCAATATGGCCCAGGATTCTAATTGGATTTTGAGGCAGTAATTTATGTAATATTAATGGATACTTTCAGAAAACCACTAATTAACAGCTGAACTTTATTTTTCCTGTGAAGAAAGAAGAAAGGAGAGAGAGAGAGAGAGAGAGAAAGAGGGAGAGGGAGAGGGAGAGGGAGAGGGAGGGAGGGAGGAAGGGAGGGAGAGAGGAAACATTAAAAAAGCACATCAGGCTCTTTTTTTTTTTTTTTCTTTTTTTTTTTTTCTCTTCTCCCCCTCTAGGAGTGGTCTGAATTTAATTAGCAAAAGCCAGCACACATCAGGGACATTTTGGGGAGCATCAAAATACATTATGTATTTGATCACCTTATGCCTATAAAAATGGCTAAATAATTTAAATGCAGTTCAATAAAATGTGTTTTCAATGAGAAGCTTCGGCTCTGGGTGATGGATTAAAAGCTTCACATAACCCAGAGATTTTATAAGCTACTGCCAAACAAACTCAAAGTAAAAGATTATATTTTGTTTCCTTCTTTTATGTAGCAAGATTTAATCATTTTCTGCCTTTTTTTTTTTTTTTTCCTTAACAGCAGTGGAATAAATAAATACAGCATCATTTAAATGCTTTATGAAAAGAAAAAGAAGAAGATTTAGAGCTATCACCTCATCATTAAAAGAAGAAATCCACTTGCTTGTTCAGCAGGTGTTTTATTTCCTACTTATTGTTTAGAGCTACACCTCATCATTAAAAGAAGAAATCCACTTGCTTGTTCAGCAGGTGTTTTATTTCCTACTTAATAGCCCCCTAAAAATCAAGGATTTAGGGAAATGTACCCTGGGATACCCAATACCCAACTGAATCTTACTGTAAATTGATACTTTCACTACAGTTTCAAAAATTAAACATTTTAATCTTTTGGGAAACTTTCTTTAAAAAAAATCTTCTATGTATTAACAGGTACAAATCTATTGAACAAATTACTATCATGTGTAAAACTGAGAATAATTGTAACAAATATATGTTTGATTCTCTGTTCATCACTGCTTTGTACTGCCTTTTACACTCATGTCATTGTTATTTAATAGTATTTATGCTCTCGTACTTTAACATAAGTTACTAGATGCAAAAGAAGATGAGTAATCAGGGCCATAAATATACAGCCGCATATACTCTACATCTAGGGGTACATCAGCTTTAGGTCTGGTCTGTTCAGACTAGTTCAAATGACTGACGTGAGTATTTACTAACAAAAGCTAAGCCTCTTCAAACCTGAGTAAAATAATTTAAAAATGAATAAATAAGTCTCTAAAAAGAAAAATTCCTGCTGTGAGTAAACCATCCAGTGTAGTTCTTAAGTGTGAATGCAAAATTGGATTTAGGGACTTCAAAGCTGAGCATTGCAATAGCCAATTATTTTTCAGTCCTTTACTCTTATCATGGGATCCATGATCTCCAATTAGGCAGTGGGGCGTCTGATGACTTACACAGAAAAAATTCATCCTTTAGCATGAGATTCAGGAAAACTACAAAACAGAGATTTTCACAAGAGACGGCCATATAATTTTTGGATGCTAATGGTAGTTAGACATGAGGTCTAAACAACTTATTTCTGTCAGTATGGGAACAATAACAGGCAGGTTTACGTGAAGACCTAAAGTGTCAGAATTACAGACGGGCGTTTAGTAACATAAATTTCATTTATTGACATTTAGGTTTGTATGTGCCATATTTTCAAAGCAAATAAACAATTTCTGGTGCTTTTTTGGCGTTGGGCCCGTATAGTAATTTGGACCTGACTTGACCAGTCTGTGAAAGAGGGTTGCAGGCTCACTGATAGCTGAACTGTCCTAATTTCTATCGTCTGTGTCAAAAATACCCTGCACGAGCAAAGTATGTTAAAACCATCTTAGAGAGAAACATTTTTAAACCTGAGCAAAAGTCTGACCTGACCCTGTAAAGTCTACGGTGACTCTCCTTTTGTTTTCAGTAGACACCACTGGCAGCTTTCAGGGAGAGGAGAGGAGGGGAGTATGGCCCAACATGGTAAATGGATTATGTACAGACATAAGTGGGAAATTTTTGGCTGGGAAAGAATCCCACACTTCTAAACTGAAGTTTTTCTGAATTATCCAAATTGCTTGCTGTCTACTAGTTCACCTTACCAGAAGGTTAGATTTTCTATGACATCTCTTGTTTATTCGTAGCAAGTCCCATTAGTTCCATTATTAAACAAATAGTTTAACATTGTTTTTTTGGTACATAAAGAAGGATTTCATTCAGTAATGTCAAATATATATATATTTAAAATATTTTTTTTACTATACTCCCCTCCACCAGTCATAAAGTCCAGCTTACAGTAATTATAGCTGCTTACATAACATCCTGGGGCCTGAGGAAAAATTCATCTTTTTCCATAAAAACAACTGATCAGAGAATAGATTCTCTAAAGCTTTCTAATCACAGAAGTATCGTTTTATTTTATTTTCAAGCACAGATGTGCTCGAAAGCATCAGTTGATACTGTCCCCAGATGCTTATTCCTGCTGTCTGAATACATTGGAAGCAACAATCAACGGTACCAAAAACTTATTTTTCAATGAAATAAAAGATGAGTGGAAAGCAGATGAATGGAGAAGTGAGGTTATTTGATCAATGTCAGATTGCAGGTCAGTGGTGAAGCTGGGAATAAGACTTGTGTTTTGCAGTTGCTGGCTAATGTCCTAATTGTTATTTAACACCAGCTTCCTTACCAAGAAACTATAGATTGGACTTAAAAAGTCTCATCAAGTTGTTAAGACAGGATTTTTCCTCATAGGTTCTGCAGTGACTTGCCAAATTTACATTTAAATGACTGAAGCCAGCCTGTTTACTTCCACTATTTCCATTAAAGATGGATGAGGGTTTACTTTTAGGAAGCAGTTCCAGATAGGCTTGCATTTTCCTTAACTTTTTCCCTTCCTTCTTTGAAGTTAAGCACTGACAGGAGTGAATTGAATCTCTCTGCCCCGTATTTTCACCGGTTGTTTTCACATTTTCTTAACATCCCTTTGTTTATGGGCCAGTCACTGTTCAGGGAGCAGAAACCACGTTCAGAAACTTCAGTACTGGTACATCAGAAATGTCACCTGAGGAGCAGATCAACACAATTATTGCCATTATTCTTCTCTCCTCTAAGGACTGTTTCCAGGTCGTAGACACCTATTGTGGATGCTTTGGGAATAATGAAAACCATTAACAGATTGTTAATGTGACTTGGTAACAGACCAAGCAGAGACTTATAAAACAATAAAGCTTTACAATCAATCTGATGTGTAACTAGGCACTGATGGAAGCAGGTAAAACATCAGTTAGGGCCAAATTTTAACTCTTCTTAGCACCCCAGTGGTGCACAGAGCCACTGGAAGTTATCTGGATCAGATGCTGAGTGTTTTCAGGCTCATAAACCTTGGGGAGATTTTGTCAGATGACCGGCTGAAGGTGATATGGCACCACTGAACTGAGCCAATAGGCATCCTCTGGAAGTGGGAGAGGAGTGTTTGCATCCCTCCAGGCAGCAGAACTGAGAGAGGTTTTAACTTTTTTTGTATCTTTTTTTTTTACTTATTCTTTCTTTCGTAAAGCTAACACAATAAAAGAGTAAGTAAGAGCTGCCATGCCACAACAGATCTGCAGCTGTGTGCTGTGGAAATGGTCAGTAAGAGAAAGAAGAAAAATCAAATTACAAATTTATTTCAGAAACCAAATTTGCTTTACTCTAGTACTGATCTGTTCTGCTGCCTGGGCAAGTCACATTCTCTGTTTGGGACTGAGTTTCCTCACTTACCCGGTGTCTGACTTGACTTTATTGTAAACCCCGTGTATTTCCTTCCTCCCTTTCCTCCCTTCCTCCCTTCCTTCCTTCCTTCCTCCCTCCCCCCTCCCACCCCTGCGCTTCCCAGCCCCCGGCGCTCCTCCCCCCCTCCCCCCCGTCCTTCCTGCCTTCTCCCTTCCTTCCTCCCTCCCTCCCTCCCTCCTCTCCTCTCCTCTCCTTTTCTGTCTCTATCTTTCCACCTTTTTCTCTCCTTCCTTAAAGGTGCTGACCACCTTTATATTACCCTTTGTTTTACAATGTTGACATTTTCTGTATCAATGTGTGGTATTGGCATTCGCCGTTTCTGGATCTTCAGGCTGAACTACCTTTATAGTCTGCAAAAGCACAGCACTGACTATGCTAATCCAGGAGTTAAGGTTTAGAGCATCATAGCTGGTGATAACAAGATATTTACAGCCCAAGCAGACTCAGATTGAGCTGTGCGCTCTGTCATTTTCATTTTATGAGCCTGCTCCATAAAACTGTTCCCATATGGTTAAAGTTAGGGATAAACAAACAGGTTCTGATCAAATAAGAAACCACTCAAATCTTTGCCCAAGGTTCATAATGAACTTTTTTTTTTTCAATCTCTGAAAATATTGCTTATGTAAATTTTTAAATCTTCTCTTGTTTTTGTCTGCTGGATCTTTATTTTTTCATTTAACCTGAGACTTAAAACCAGAAGGAAATGCTGTTTTATATTAGTTCTGCTTTAATCGAAAGAAGTAGAAGTAGCAGTTTTACAAGATGCTGTTGTGCAAAGCCAGGAAAGGTTAAATGAAGCCCCCAACCAGAGTCCAATACACCCTATTTACAGGGTTGATTTCTAGGAAGAAAAGAAGATAAAGCAAATAACTCAGAATATCTCCATCTCACAGGGTCCTGAGATACAGACAACCTCAAACTGTCGAAATGCTGCCTCACCATTTAAATGTACCAGCACGGTTTCAGAAGAGAATTAGCCGTGTTTGTATGGCACCTAACAGGGCTCGCTTATTTAAACACTTTGTTTTGCAAATACGATTGCACACTGATTGTGTAGCTATACTTGTGTTTCTGTACCACTATAGTGTGCTTGTATTCGTAGAGCACTGGCTAGTAACAATCAATTTTTTTTCTGGTATGCTAAAAAGGAGGAAAGATGATAAATTTTCCCTTTTTTAGCTTAGATAGCCCCCCAGTCACCCTTCTGACAGGCAAAGTATCTTTTCTATTCATGTAAAAACAATGCTGATCCCTGGGTGTAAAAGACCCAAGCTGTGAAGAAGGGAAGAGACATCGGGTTTAGATTGACTGCTCTAGCTGGAAAACACATAAGATTTTTCGGCACAGAAATGATTTTTCAAAGAGAAGCTTCTGTATCTGATAGCTTTGCTATTTCTTACTTGCCTTGCTTATGTATTGCTCTGTGATAACATTCAAATCACTGGATCTAAACATAAAACCAAATGTACTCTAACTTGTCTCATGTCACAGTACAATGAGCCTGGGATGTCTCAATTTGAATGCTGAGTCCTAAGAAATGTGTATCTACCTAAACAAACCCATTCTGACTTAACACTCCCGGAGCCTAAGGACTTCGAGGCAAGCAGAAGGAAGTCAGAGAAACTTTCTTATAAATTAATTTGGGCTATTGTCTTCAAATAAGACACTGCAGTAGAAGAGATGAATGTAAGAGGTTTGACTAGTGTCTTTGGATAGTATATAAACAAGAGCGCTTCTGGGTTCCTGTCAGAAATAAACTTCTGAATCTCTTGAGATTTGTGCATCCCTAATCACCCATTTAGCTTCTGCCTGCTGTAACAGAGATACTGGACAAAATGCACCTGCAGTGCTGCCAAATGTTCCTACTTCATAAAAAAAGAACTGCTGTATTTTCTGTGGAAGACTGGTAGGGGGAGATAAATAAATAAAGAGCCCGCATCGTGCCTCAGTCTAGGAAGTGGGGTGTGAAGGGGTTCAAGAGCAGCTGAAACCTTGGCTGAGATGAGACAAAGTCACTTTTCTCTGACCAGGCTTTTAAACTTGCTTGTTGATCCATTTCTGCCTGTTGTAAAGAAGATGCTTGTTTGAGAGGCATTATGTAGGTATAGCTGGATCGTGACGAGGAGGGGCCACAGAGCTGCTCAGTCCTTGGGCAGCTCCGCCCAGGTGACATAAAGCTCTCAAAGATTTTATAAGCAAAGGCAGGAAGTGACACAGTGTGCTGCTTCTTAAGCAGCAATTGCACATCACTTAAGGGGCTTGGATATTTGACAGAGGGTCTCTTCCCAGAAAACAGGAGGTGAAAATACTACGTTAGGTGTCAATTTTGAATTCCTCTTTGGGGGAACTTTGCATGGTAGCCCTCTAAGTACAGGTCCCTCTGTGCTCCAGAGGTGCCTTGGCTCTTAATTAAGGCCTTGCTCTCCAGTAGGTCTGGGGAAGCCTTAACTCAAAACCTAGCCTTCTCTACTGAGTGTAGTTCCATGGTCTGTGGGACAATTCTTGCTTCATTCTAGCAGTTAATCGAAATCTATCCTCAAACAGATGAGTTTATTTCTTTTCTCTCCTCTCTGCTTCCCCTGCCAACCCCCCAGTCTTTCTATACCATTGAAGTGTAGAGAAGGTGAATCCCAAGAATAATGCCAGTGAAAAGGCACAGGGACCAGTTACAGGACTGAAGGAAGAACATTTATTTGTGTTTTCTAACTCTTACTGGCATGATCCTGTCCCTTCTCTTGAGCTGTATGTCACGTGCCTTGCCTCTCCCAGCCCTTAAAAGGCAGTTCAGTTACCTAAGCAACTAGAAAATTATCTGAATTTTTTTAATTATTCTTTTGAACCCTTCATTTTCTGCTGAGTTTGTGAGCTGAATTGTACCCCACAAACCAGCACTGGAACAGAGAAAAGTACAGGGCTGCATATCTGGGGCAGTGGGAGGGGGGCAGAGAAAGGGAAGCATCCCTGTTGGTAACAACAAACTACTTAGGTGGGCACAGTCAGCTTGGCTACAAGGATGTTTTTTCCCCTTAAATTAATAAGATCGAAAAAAGAAACAAAACCCCTTAGTTTTTCTCCTCCCAGAGCCATCTTAGTGCATCTAAACACCTGTGTTAGCACATGAAAAGGGGCAAGGACACAGCCAGAAGTCCCTGGCAGACTCAGATGAGCAGAAGCTGACATGCAGTAGCCATTCAAGCTTCAAAGTGTGAGGTCTAGCATTTCTGTCCAGATCTAGTCTGAATTTGTTCTTGATCAGCCTTGTGTAAGGATTGGTATTCCTGCGATTTTCTTGCCCCTCAGTAGATGTTTCATTAGGCCTTAATTAAGTTAATTGATCCTCCTAATTGCTTTTAGTCCTTAAACAGTTACAAAGTGGAGTGCAGTCATATGTAGAGTCTTTTCTTTCTTCTCAGGAGCTGTGGTGACAATTTCAGTCTCAATTCTTCTATTGTCTACTATCTTCAAATCTTCCCCAAAGTGTAGAGAGTACTTGGGCTGAGCCCTTTGTGATGCCACAAAATATATGTTTGCCTTATAGGCCAGAGAGCTGGTAGAAGGATTACACTTCATGAAGCTCAGTCTCTTCCAACTATTGCCTTGGGAGAGCTGCAGATTTGTCCTTCCCTTGACCCAGAGCCATGCGCCATCTGGCTGGTTGTATTTTACTCATGACACATTTTCTCTAACAATCTCTTCTCCTCCTTTGGAGAATTAGGTTTGCTCCTGGAAAGTGGGAATAAAGTATTTCAACCACAGTAGGGCATGCACTAAAAATGACGATGAGACCTGTTGAGCAGATTAGAGCAGATAGTGCATTGACCTGTCATAGAGTTCAGGTGTAATATTTTTCATGCTGTTTTGAGCTTGCATCCTATCCTCACCCAAATTACATGGGATTTTTTTGGAGCTGAAATCTAGCTGTCCGTAGTCGCCAGCAAGTGATTTGTTTCAGTGCCAAAAGGAAGAGTTTGGCTAAAGCTGTGATGTAATTGCTATTGTAATTGACCCCATGCTGGAAAGCCAAGAAACCTGTCCCACAAAAGCATCCGTAGCTTCTGTGCTCCAGGTTGCTGCTTTCAAGCCTGACTTAACATATAGTCATCTCCCAGGGTATAAATGAGATACCCTTCTGCCCTTGCTTCCCCAAAAGGAAGAGTAGCAACACTGCTATAGCAGTGCATAAAGCATTGGGACTAACATAAAAAGCCGTGAATGTAGCAAGTTACAATTATGAAACTCAGAGGCAGAACAAGAGCTCAGATTAACTTTAGTCTTCTCTGGAGACTTTCAATTACTAACACCAGTGGGAAATGTGGAGTAACATGAAAAAAAAAATCCCCAAGTCTAAAATGGACATATAAGGGTATTAGTAAAAGAATTTACAATGCAGAAGAGATGAGATGTAGAACGGTATTACCATCTGCAGTCATTAGAGTACGCATTTGTTCTTGCTTGCTTTCACTGTTAGCCTGAGTGATCACAGGAATATTTGCTTCTCAGTTAAGTAAACTAGCTAATTGCCATACTAAAATGTCTGTTTCTCTGAAAAGGAAGATTGGAAAGGACTCCTTCTTGAGTGAAAGTAGGAAACTGATAATTTATACTCTTTTAAATTCCTATGAATTTAAATTCTCCAAAGCCTGAAAAAAAAATTCTGCACCAACACTCTGAAGTATAGTGAGTCCTTGGATGCTTGTGCAACTAAAGTGTCACTAACAGAGTGAAGAAACCATTCCTGCTTTGCCGTCCATTTTTGGTGTCTTGTTAGAGAAGTCTTTTATCCTTTAGAAGTATGGATATTAAGCTTAAAACAAGAAAACATAGCTAAAAGGTGTTTGGTTTTTTTTCTCCCTGATGACACTAGTGAATAATTTTTTTGAAGAAAGGGTCAGTCTTGTGAACTCAGGAGTGCACTAGAAGAAAAAAACACTGTATGCATAAGGTAAAGCATTTATTATTATCATTATTATATAATTTCCTTGGATTTTCAACCA
>NW_008795477.1:164968-175692 GCF_000699145.1 Aptenodytes forsteri
TTTTACATATATAAATTTCTTACTTGCTCTGTGTGTCTTAACTTCTATGTTGTATCTAAGGCTAAAAATAAAACTGTGAAAAAGATTTCAGCCCAGTCTTCAATAATGAAATGTTTTGGTGAAGTCTGAGTTGTTCCTATTTGACCTTTCATAGTCACTAAAGAACCTCTCAGACATCACACACCTACATCAGATGTTCTTGTTACGGGCAACAAAGAATCTTTTGGAAACTTTGAGGGTAATTTCTAGCAAGAATTTAAGATAGTCTGCGTGAATCACCTCTGCAAATAACTTTCTATCTCTGATTATAATAAGTCACTGAAGTCTTTAGGGGATAAAAATAGCTTGTATGAATACCTTTCACCATTTATTATCTCCAAGCCTAAGTTCAGAACTGAAAAAAGAATAATTCAGTGATTCTAATGGTGGTGTTAGCATCATGACTCCAATGTTCATATTTACTGAAAAACCACTAGACAATATTTTCCATTGTTAAAACATGGGAAATATTAACTTTTCATTTTCTCATAGAAATTAGAACTGGTAAGATTATCAGGAGGACATTGTCTCTATGGGTCAGTTCTGCAATCAGATTGGGTGTTCATGCTATCTAGTTTACTACCAGTCCATATTTGTCTAATAACCTCAGTCCTGGTAAGGATGAAGGCTCCGCAGACTTCCTAGGCAATCTATTCCAGTGCATCTTTGCTAGACCTCAAAGATTTTAAACTTAATTCTGCTACACTATTTCAACTCTTAGTATTGCTTCTGTTGTGCACATAAATATTTTAGGCACTTTGACAAAAATGAAAGGAATGAAGAGATGCAAATCTGCAGAAGCTACGGGCTGATGAAAAGTATTTTTTTTTTATATTGAATAATGCCACTGGCTAGGTCACCTGTGAACATCTGTGATCCATCGATCTACTCACATAAATATCAATGGTTTGAGATAAAAGTCTAAGTCAATAAACTTTATGGCTGTGGCAAACTCATTACGCTGTGCATGTTATTCTGTCACAAGAAGTCATGAAAACAATACTGAAAAATTAAGAGCTAGACTTGAGATTTAATCCTGAAGTCCTCGACAAAACAAATGGTTTCTGAGTGGAGTTCTAGTTAAGATACCAGCTGTTGTTTGAATTTTATCTTTAATGAGTTAAAAAAGGAGGAGGAATAGGGTAGTCTTCATGTTTCACCTTAGATCAATATGAATTGCTGATGCCCAGAAGTGGGGCTCCTAAATCCTTCATAGAATGCAGAACAAACCAGAGATGGGGGAAGGCATAAATATACACAGCTTGGATAGGGGATAACATGGAAGTTTCAAAACTTGACTGGAATGAACTGCACAGACTGAGCTGACTTGCAAGTTGCCTCTGCTTTGAGGAGGAGGTTGTTCCAGATGAACTGCAGGGTTCCTTTCCAAACTTTTCTCTGATTTTCTATAACAGCACCAGGTTAGAACCTTTGAAGTCTAAATCTAAGAGAAAAAGGAAAAAAAAAAGAAAAAAAAGGAAAAAAAATCATAGTAATGGGATATTACACAATTGAACACCATTTCACAAGAGAAAGGATGAAAATGCCCATTTTCTGTTATTTTTTAGTGACCATGACCAAGAAACTGGAGAAGGCCAGTAAGGATGGACTAGGTCTCTGACTAGTCTCCTTCTCCAATTATTAATATGATCATGAAACAAAGTACAATACTTGTCTTTGAAAACGGATTTCCTGAGACTCTGATTTACTAGAAAACATTGTATGGGATGAGAATGAGAGTTGGGTTTACTGTGCACAGGGTTAGAGTTTCATGTTGGCCATAAACATGTATTTAACAATGGTAGGTGTTACCAAGCCAGCAAAGTTAGTTGTTTGTTTTAAATCATGTTACAAGGCAAATTTCACCCGCATTTCACAGAATTTAGGCACACCAGATTAACCTTTGTGACACATATTTCTTCATTGCCCTTCATCAGGAAGGTGGAGTTACCTCATGTTCAGAGGTACTAATGGACAGTCACCAAAGAGACCAGCTGCTGTCCAAAGGTAATAATACATAGAGATACCGGTAAAATTAGATTAGGCCGGGACAGGTATAAGTAGAGTAATTTGTTCTAGTTTAAAGTTAATGTAGCAAAAGGCCAATCTGACGTGACACATTTAAAACTGATTGCTTAAGGTCTACTGCAGGAGGATTTGGATCTGTAACTGACTAAAACAGATTATGGTCTTATAATGGCGGGGGAAAAAGGTGGTAGTGCCTCTGACATTAGTCTGGTTAAGACTGTATCATGTGGGTTAAAATTAGTAGCAAAGAGTACATTTCAGTAGGAGATTCAGCTGGAAATTAGAAAAGTTGTGTTTGTTTTTTTTTTTTCTTTCTTTGCCTTCATAGAGAGGGATGAACTTCTAGTTAAAAAACCCAAAGCAAACAAAAAAAAAAAACCTACTGTGGCTATTTCTAGACAAAGAGTTTTACAAAGTTTCTGAAGAACTTACTCAAACTTCTCATTTATGTGATAAGCCTGATTCTAAGATCAGCATAAACACTTTGCTTTAAATACAGTTTAAAAAGAAATTGGAAATTGTATTTAAATTTGAAAACTAAAGAGAATCCTGTGCATAATAGCTAATATCTTTAGGTGAAATTGTGCTCTAATTGTTTATGAACATCTAGTAATCTACTAAGAATCATAAAATGGACATAGCACAAAGTTTGTGGAATAATTGCAGCAAATTGCTTTGGTTTAAAGGAAGACATTGAGTAACTAACAGAAGAAGAATAAAGAAGCTGAGTAAGCTCCAGTGACAATTACAGACCTAAGAATTTCAGACTGGGAGGAAGACATAGCAAGTCCTGAAAAATGTAAACCAGTTTGGCAGAAGAAATTGAGGAAGTGAAATTTAAGATGGCCAAGTGACTACTCAATTTTCTCAAAAATAAATTGATAATTTATTTGGTAAAATTACTAAGAAAAAAGGATTCTTCTTTCAAAATCATAGAATCATAGAATCACAGAATCATTGAGGTTGGAAAAGACCTCTAAGATCATCGAGTCCAACCGTCAACCCAACACCACCATGCCCACTAAACCATGTCCCTAAGTGCCTCATCTACATGTCTTTTAAATACCTCCAGGGATGGGGACTCCCCCACTTCCCTGGGCAGCCTGTTCCAATGTTTCACCACTCTTTCAGTAAAGAAACTTTTCCTCATGTCCAATCTAAACCTCCCCTGGCACAACTTGAGGCCGTTTCCTCTTGTCCTATCGCTTGTTACTTGGGAGAAGAGACCGACCCCCACCTCGCTACAACCTCCTTTCAGGTAGTTGTAGAGAGCGATGAGGTCTCCCCTCAGCCTCCTTTTCTCCAGGCTAAACAACCCCAGTTCCCTCAGCCGCTCCTCAGAAGACTTGTTCTCCAGACCCCTCACCAGCCTCGTTGCCCTTCTCTGGACACGCTCCAGCACCTCAACATCCTTCTTGTAGTGAGGGGCCCAAAACTGAACACAGTATTCGAGGTGCGGCCTCACCAGTGCCGAGTACAGGGGCACGATCACTCCCCTACTCCTGCTGGCCACACTATTTCTGATACAAGCCAGGATGCCATTGGCCTTCTTGGCCACCTGGGCACACTGCCGGCTCATGTTCAGCCGGCTGTCAACCAAATGTCTTAGCTTATTGATTTCTGAAAATAGGAGATTGCATTTTTGTCCATTTTGTGTGTTTTTTACATGAGCTTGCTTGCCTTTTTTCCTCCATTTGTATAGTTTGTATTGTTCAATTTTTAAATTTCTATTTCATTACTCTCTGCGAGTTTGGTAATGAGAAATTCCTAGTAAAACAACCTTTTGTAGTGTCTCTTTGAGCTTCCTAAAAAAATTTTTGAGCATTAGAGTAGGCTTTTATTCTTCTCTTTGTGAATGGGCCTCCAAAAGATATTCTGAGAAAGGATTGTCCTTAGGTCAAAATACCTTGACCTTAAAATACATATATATACACACATATATTTTTCTCCTACTGGTTGGTAATGTGCTATTGAGAGTTCTTCACATGCATTAGGCTGTATTGCTAGGGACGAGGGATTCAGTGATGCCAGTCCTTTCACTTTTCTGCTTGTCTGCAGAAAGTTCTGGACAGGGATCTTTTCCTTTGCACAGCAAGTCTGCATCAGAGACCTGTAGGAGGTATGAGCAAGTCTTGATCCCAGCTACGCAGACTGGAAATACATTTAAATACATTTTTTTATCCCATTGGCCTCAATAGCACCTCAGGGCTTTTTCCAGTGCTTTATCAAACAGTGACTGCTCAGAACATGACAAAGATGAAGGTTTGCATGTTCTTAGCCCATTAGCAGATATTAAAATCTGGATTTCTGGATTGCTGAAGGAAGAAAAATGATGTAGTGGGTGGCTGCCTAGATTCCCAGGTGAGTTCTTTTTCTTTTTTTTTCCCCCTCTCTTACCATGCAAGAAAGATGATTTTTGAGTCTGAAGGATTGGATTAGCAACAGGAGCCGCATGTCAAACTCCTGTAAAAAGCTTTTCATTACAGATTTAAAAAACCCTGTTTAGAATGTATACAGGCAAACTCAGGTATAAGCAAAGGTGTCACCTGTAAGATAGATGTGCCAGGTCACAAGTCTGACTGTAAGGTATTAGTGCTCTGTGCTTGACAGGCACCATTAATGCAGAATGACAAAGGACACTCCCATGACATTACATACCACAGATGTGAAACACCAGAAATACCTGTAACAAAGAAGGATTTTTCTCAAGTGCTCAGAGACAGACTTTTGAAGTACTCAGCACCCACTGTCTGCATTCAAAACATTTCATTTCAATTTGGGTATGTAAAAGATCAGCTTCAGAATCAAATAAAAACATCTGATGACATTAACATTTTTCACCTGAGCTTCAGATCGAATGAGTGCTCATAACCATGTGCAGACACAAGAAAAAAAAATATATTTTAACTTAAACCTATTTCGCTGAGGAAAGTTTCTGGGTTCTTTTAGTTTTGTTTTGTGTTGTTTTGCTTTGTTTTGTTTTTCAAAAAGCCCTAACATACCTGGCATGTTGTTTATAGAAGGCTAAGAGTGAGGCCCTTAGTGAGGTTACCTCTGCTCTGTGATGAATGGTAACAAACGGCAGCATTTCAGCTCTGTGTTTGATCTCTACCCACTGAGGCCACATGGTAACATTTTCTTTCCCTAAAAAATAATGAGAATTTCTGAAAAATCTGAGCAGTTATGGATTTTGATGTTCTTCTCTTATCTGCATATTTCTGGTAGAAGCATAAACCATCCATTTTACGAAAAAGGTAATTATAGCTTTCGACACTGACTTCCTAGGTACTGTGGGTCAGAGCTGAATATCAAGTAATTTAATTTTTTTTAATGATTTATTACTAGTTCTTTTGTTACTTTGATCATTAATCATTTCATTGTGTCCCTCTGTTGAGAGCTACCTAGCATCTTGGACTTGCCAATCAATGACATGGAACATTATAATTTACTTGATCAATATGGGTACAACAACCCTGGAACAGAGATGGTCAAAAAGTATGCTGACACTTCTTGTGGGTAACCACCAGTTATTCAGTTCCCACAACCAACTTTGCCATAAAAGTTGAATAAAGGAAGATACTAAACTCTCCTTACACCTATAGAGCTTCCAACATACAGGGTTAATAATACTATAAAGGATGTTTTCTGGATAAATCCTGTCTGTGCATTCCAGGAAAAAGAATTTGGGAGACTGTCTATAAATGCATCATCTGGTGACATTTACCCTAATAGTATAATTAAGACAGAACTAAATTAAGAGCACTCCTAATGGGCTTTTTCCATGTCACTTATTATTTAATATCCCTGCCAGCTCCGTCTTTCTTCATATTTCACATTTATATTTTGGAAGCATTGGAACACACTCTGCTAGGCATTGTACACGTATATGATGATAAAAATATCTTTCCCAAATAATTTTTAATCTAAAAGAAAACATTTTCTCTTACTCTCTCTGCATGGTCCCCAGATTAAGGACATAGTTCTGCTGCCCTTAAATACGTGCTTGTGCCACCAACTTCACTGTATCAAAGGAAGATATGAGGAAATGGCCTCGAGTTGCGCCAGGGGAGGTTTGGATTGGATGTAAGGAAAAATTTCTTTACTGAAAGGGTGGTGAAACATTGGAACAGGCTGCCCAGGGAAGTGGTGAGTCCCCATCCCTGGAGGTATTTAAAAGACGAGTAGATGAGGCACTTAGGGACATGGTTTAGTGGGTGGTGGTGTTGGGTCGACGGTTGGACTCGATGATCTTAGAGGTCTTTTCCAACCTCAATGATTCTATGATTCTATGATTCTAAGAGTAGAATGTAGATACGCAGTGATAAGGGACCTGGAAATGCTTCTGCAGATAAACGATGTCAGTAGTCCAAGCCTCAGCCAGCTCTGGTTAATCTCTCATGATGCCAGGTGAATTACAGATGGGAGTAAGAACTAGGGGAATCGAGACCTAAATAGTTCCAGGGGTTTTAATATCTCCTCATCTGGAAACCTTACTCATTTTCATTGCTTTTCTCAAGACTTTTCTATTCCTGCCATGTTGAGTTGACCAAAATGGAACATAGTATTCAAGGTGAGAGTGCACTATACCACTGATTTATCATTCTTCCCTTTATGGTGCCTAGTGCAAATCAAAAAGTTACAAACATGAAGTAAAGTTGCAGTTTTCAGCTCCTGGAGTATGCTCCTTACAAACGTGACCTGTGAGAATCCAAATAAGAAAAGGAAAAAAAAGAACACGGCACATAATGGATATTTAGTAGATTGGGGGGGTATTTTGAATTATCTTTGGACAGTTTCTTTCAGCAGATAAATCAATATTCAGACTCTTCTTTTGTCAGGTTGTGATGGTGGTATGAAAAAATAAGCTTTTGTTTACATCTGAAGATTAAAAGCAGCACAGTGTTAGAATATTCAGTGGAAGCACCATGATAGATAAGATGTCAAGGAGAGCTCCAGAAACTGTAACAATGCTTTAAAAAGATAAATAAATATACAGTGTTATCTTCTCAGTTGAAGCCTCATACAACTTCACTTTTAAATATGTATGACCCAAACTTTTTTTGTTCTATCCACATCTTCGCACATTTGTAAATGTTCTCTTACAAGGCAAACCAATAGACAATGGAATAGATTATATACAGAAGTAGCCAACATACTACAGGGGTATTCAAGAGCCAGGTGGTGAAAACAACTATGAGAATGGGCTGTAAAAAATAACTTTGTGGCAGTCAGGACTCAAGAGGAATTCTTGGTGAACTTTAGGTTTTCTGGCTTTGCTGTTCCCCAAATGACTGATTCCCAATTCAGACTGCAAGAAAATTTTTACTAGATCTCATCAGCATCTGAGGAAAACAATATCTTCTGCATTTTTGAGGAAGATCCCATATTTCTTGCTGTCCATCCAGTGTCTTGGGAAGCTTGTTCAGTGCGTTTTATGTGGGTGGCCCCTAGATCTGGGTAGCCCAGCAGAGCTGGAGGCAATGCACTGCTTTTTGTAGAATTGTCTGCAGTAAAAATGAACCAACAAACATAGACAAGAATTCAGCCTGGGAGAATATTCTGGGGACTATTTTTATGCACACCCTGTTCTTACTGTACACCTCTGCTTTTGGCTATTGTCAGATGCAACATGCTAGGCTAAATTAACTTAGGTCTAAATTAGCACAACTGCATTTCTGTGTAGGCCTGGTCTGAAAACGTGATGATGAAGAAACAGTGAATAAATTTCCAGTTTTTTCTTCCTGTGGGCATATTATATGTAAATTCAAATATCGGCTGCATTCTCAGAACACTTCCTCCTACCCCCCCCAAAAAAAAAAAAACAACCAAAAAACACCTAAGGTGCTTAAGCACCTAAATTCCATTGGAAAATTAGTGTACTTTATGAACACTGTTTTCTCTTATCTTGTAGGAATTAAAGATCTCAGTGGTATCACAGTAGAGCACTTTCCCATGCATCAGTGACACACTAACATCATCCCTCTATATTGACAGGATATCTCAAACATGAGATATGTCAAAGTGTTAGGCAGCTGATCAGTTTAAATACAGCTGCCAATAGAAAACATTTTCGTATCATGCAACTTCACATAAAGAGACGATCACAGATGTGCACAGATTAATGAAATAGGGAAATGCTCTAACGAGCCACAGCGGACACGGAGGGAATCCTGCAGGACATGTTCATCCTTTTGCTGTGGATTAGGAGACCATACAGCATTTAGCTCCTTCCCACTTGTTGAGCTTGTTCTGAGCCAATCCTGTAGGATCCAGATCATTCTCTGGGACAGACCACTTCCACCATGTGCTGATAATAAGAAGGTATAGCTACATCTACTGGATCAAATTAAAAGTCACTCAAACCTTGCTTGACTTCTATACAGACAATAAAAAGCCAGTTCGTGCCCCAAAGAGTTTGCAATATAAGTGGCATCTGAGATTCAGCAAACGTAATGCAAAGGGAAAACTGGTAAATGGTACTGGTTACCATAGAGTTACAGGAGCTCTCTAACACTTTGACATGTCTCAGTTTTTGAAAGTGGTAGTATTTTTGTATCAAAATAAAGGAATTAAATAACTGTGTCACAATGCAAAATCCTCTTACAGAGAAAATGCTGTGTTTCTCAGTGAAAAAGAGATTTCCTCCACCATCCCCTACGTTTGCTTTAAAAGTATTCAAAGAAATCATGGTTAACACATCCTTATTATTTAATCAAAACTCCTTCCTATGATTTTTATTGAAATAAACAACTGATTTTGTTATCTATGTGACCTCCAAGATGTATATTACAGCTTGCCCTGTGCCATGTTTATGGTATCAACAGAAATGAATAATTCAGACATCTGTCCCAGCCACTGTATTTTTATCACCACTTAAGTCATCTTTGGCTATATTTTCACCTCTGTCTCATTCAGAATCTTGCCCTTTCTTACTGGTCGCTTTCTATAGCCAGAAAGAAAATCATCCAGGAATAAAGTATTCAGAATTAGCACCAGTGTTAAACATTAGAATGTAGACTGTGTTCTTTTTCTTTTCTTTTTCATCGAAGCAAGTAATTGTTTCTTTGTCAATTTAAATGCAAAATTAAAAAAAAAAAGACAAAGCAGAAAATTTGGACATTATAGCATGCAAAATGCAAGTTTATGGGAGGTATGTTGCATACATAAAGGGGTCAGACACATTTCACATTTGGCAATGTGAAAAGCACTACTAAATGCAACTGGCTTCACCCATCTCACATTTATTGCTCAATCACCATAATGTTTTTTTTACAAAGTGTTTAAGTATTTGGTCAAATCAGAGCACATGAAGCTCTCCATGGGCACACAGCTAAGTACTTCAGTACAACATAAGTTTAATGCAAAACACAGAGCCACTCATTTGGGGGGGGGGGGGGGGAATCTTACACTAGACTTGCTCCCTAAAATATGTTTTTCACTCTGATCAAATTTACAAGACTTGAGTCATTCGAATTGATGTATTTGTTTCTGGATGATTTGTTGTTGTTGTTTTTGTTCTTTCCATAGCACTCTGGATTTGGGAAGGGATGATGAGAAATTCTAACTTACTCCATTCAGAGAAGTCACAGACTGACTGGCCCCAGAAGGTCTTTGAAATCTGAGGCAAAAACTTTATATTGTGAAATTGTTCCCTGCGTTTTACAGGATGAAGATGCATGCATGGTAAGAAATGTACGTGTTTTGTTGACCATTCAAGTCTAACTGAACTAATTTGAGGTTTCAAGGTAATTTTAGATTCCTATTAGTAATAAGGAAATACAATTATACTTCAAATTGAAGAAACAACTACATCATATGGTTCATTGTTAAAATGATTCTTTCCTCCTCTTTTTTTTTTTACTTTTCTAAAAATTGCAGAAAATCATACCTAAAATAAGATCAAAGAATAATAGAGACTGCACAAACCAGCACTGTTACCCAGACATTCAATAATTTAGTAACCCAGAAGGAATCTTATCTAAATCACATTCTCACTTTTAGTTTCAGTTTGGTCAGTTGGTTTAAACAATTTGTGGACAAGTGAAACAGGAGAGAGATATGGGTGCTACCTCAATGCAACTGATCCTTATATGGTACATAAGGAGATAAAATATCTTTCCTGTTTTCTTTCCCTTCTAAGTTGAAACACGATAGAGATAAAGAGAGATATAACCCACATGCTTGAACCTTTGATAGAAACCACAAGGGAAGCAGAAAAAGACAAATATCCCCCTGATGACAGACTCCCTGATAACACAAATCCAACTAATTTATTTTCCAATATACCCAGCAAAAAAGACTGAGTTTGTGGAGAGGCTGGGGGGAAGGAAAGGAGGCAGACAGCAGAAAAGAAATGGGGAGAAGTAAAGAATACTTAGTTATGGATTTTTTCCAAGGTAACTCTGTATTTTGACCTAATGATGTACTGGTTTCAGATATGCTTTGTACTTCACCACACAAGTTTTTTCTTTATTGTCATGGTAGGACCAAGAAACTGGGCTTAAAGAATATTTTGGGTTCTTTATATGAAACCTGTGGAGTATTCTAGAGAGGTTATTTATAAATTTTCTTTAAAAGCTGTGCTGGTTTTGGCTGGGATAGAGTTAATGTTCTTCACAGTAGCTAGTATGAGGCTGTGTTTTGGATTTGTGCTGGAA
>NW_008795477.1:175835-214042 GCF_000699145.1 Aptenodytes forsteri
CCACACCATATGACGTCATGCTCAGCA
This sequence comes from Aptenodytes forsteri, assembly GCF_000699145.1. Taxonomy (NCBI): domain Eukaryota; kingdom Metazoa; phylum Chordata; class Aves; order Sphenisciformes; family Spheniscidae; genus Aptenodytes; species Aptenodytes forsteri. The sequence goes on from NW_008795477.1 coordinate 175,863, forward strand.
TATAAAGCTGGGGGAAGAAGAAGGAAGTGGGCGACATTTGGAGTGATGGCGTTTGTCTTCCCAAGTCACCGTTAGGCGTGATGGAGCCCTGCTTTCCTGGAGATGGCTGAACACCTGCCTGCAATGGGAAGGAGCGAATGAATTCCTTGTTTTGCTTTGCTTGCGTGCACGTCTTTGTTTTACCTATTAAACTGTCTTTATTTCAACCCATGATTTTTCTCACTGTTACCCTTCCTATTCTCTCCCCCATCCCACCAGGGGGGAGTGAGTGAGCAGCTGTGTGGTGCTTAGTTGCCAGCTGGGTTTAAACCACGACAAAAGCCTACCCAAGGCTCATGTTCATCTCTCTAAATGCATATTGTGGTATCACATCCACTTGGACAACACATTAGTAATGCCATGAATCACCTGGGTACATTCTTCGTGTACTCCATGAAAGGAACAAAGCAAGAAGCAAAGAAGCAGAGAGGAGGTCTCACACTTTGAAATGGTAAGGCTCATACCTCAATAACAAAACTTCACTTAATGAAAAAAAATCCAGAACAGACACTAGCTGTTTTCCAAATAAATATGGGGCTGAGTTGAGCAGATTGTCCATCCAACTGTTAGGAGTATCTAATGGCTTAGGGTTTGGTTTTATTTTCAGTTTAGCGACTTTACAGCTGAATAATTCACTTAAAGTCTTACCTGTAAAACAATGTTATTGACTTCCACAGAAAAGTTCTGAGATCTCCTAATGAAACACACTTTATCAGAGATGAGTATTATCTGAGTATTATATGCATATATAATATATGATTATTATAGTATTATTATTATGAGTATTATGAGTATTATTATTTTTGGTAAGTGAGATACAAAGGATCTTAGGCACCACAGTGCTCATTATTATAGCACCTATCATTTAAGCCCTTGGCCATCGCAGCTGTGACAGCTATTTTCTTTGTGCTGGGGCACCACTGTCATGGAATCTGGGGAGAAATGTGGGCTTCAGGCAAGGAACAACAAAGAAGTGAAAAAGACCAGTATGCTAGTGATGAGGCACTCATACGATACAAAGATGTTTTTCATTCTAGTCCTGTCTCCTTTTAGAATTATTAGTTTAAAATAGAGGTAAAAGCATTGCAATTTAGAGCTCTGCACCTTCACTTAAATGCTCAAGTAATAAACTTAAGAACAATGTCCACACAATTTCTCTTAGCACTGGCATGCAAAATAGACAGTTTTAATATAGATAATTTAAACTACACCCATACCCACCTCCAGCATCAAAAAACCTGTAACTAAGAAGCAGCTTTTAAGTTTCTCCTTGAAAAAGGTGGAAATCGATCTCAAATCTCCTGTTCCCTGAACCGGTAGGCAAACTATGGATTCGAAAAGGATTCTCGTCAGCATACTTCCCTTTAGTTAAGTCTTCTGAAGCGCCTGATCTATTAGGCATACTCTGAATGTGTCCATCAGACCAAGTCCTGTAATGACCTAGAATGAGGAATGCCTACTCTGTAAATCCCAGAAGAGTTTATAAGTGATAGAGAAGCCAAAGAATTCAGATAGGACTGAGACAAGTTTGGGAATCGTGTATGTGACTGGAGGAAGCCAAGAGTTAAGCAGCAACTGAAGTGGAGCACAAATAGTTTTATATATCTGGCATTGTAAAGAAAGTGAAAATGTTCTGTAATATTTTATGTTCATTGTGTCTAAATCAGTTTCACCACCTCTCTGTGTGGTATTTATATGTGGAGGAATGGGTGAAAGCCTTTTCCCCAGAGAATAAATGAGATGATATAAACAGGTGTCTGAATGGCCTATCAAAAATTGAATGGAACTATATGAGAAAAAAACACTGGGTAAGACAGTTTGAAAACCAGTTTTTAGGAACATTGGTGAACAGAAAATGTTAAAACAAATTATGAAAACACATCAGAAGAAAGGAAAGTCAACAAAGGCTTCTTCTTCTATGTGGTTTAGAATACAGGGTTAAAGGACTTATGCCTTCTGTTTTTCTGTATAAAAAGATTTAATGTGGTTTGTATTCTCCTGACCCAAAAATGCTAGTTTGTTTTAGAGTTGCTGGCTGTTTTCAGCAGAGTATGTTTCAAGCCCATTTAAGGAAGCCACACAGTTGAACAAGGGTGCTGTGACTTTATAGCTTCAAAGCTGAAGGAATCAGGGATGTTCTCCCCTGTGTAGCAGCTGCGCCAGAGGCAAGCTTTGAGGAGTACTTAAGGATGTAACATTAAAGAAAAAAAAAGAAAAGAAGAAAAAAAAAACCCTTCAAAGACTTCTCAGGGAATGAGCTGATAAATATTTTGCTGCCTTCTTTACAGGCCCTTATTTGCTCCTGGTTTAGCTAGTTCTGCGTTCAAACCTTTTTAATACCAGTGACCTTGGATGTTGCCATAGGTGTCTTCCAAATTGAATTTTTCAACTGACTCTAGTGATAATCTACTATTGTGTAAATTCCTGCTAAGTGTGTGGCAAACTTTAGCTTCTGCACATTCCAGATTGATAATGTCACCCAACTTCTTGCTGAATAACACTTATCTGGGAGTAGAACATAAGCAAAAGAAAAAAAAGTTCCCTGCTGCTCAGAAAGCATGGTCTTGTGATTAAGACACTGCTTTCAGTCTTAGAAATTATATATTTAATTGCCAGATCTTCCACAAATTTACTTCTATGCAAATCACTTCCTCTCTCTCTGCTTCACTTTCCTGGCTGTAAGTTCAGGATTTACAGCTACCTCTCCTGTAACTAATACCATTTAAATCGAAGTCTGTGTAGTCAAGTACTGATCAGAACATTAGCCTGGGTTCACACCCCTGGTCTGCCACAAAATACTGGTGAGACCCCGGGCATGTCACTTAGCCTGTATTTTATCTTGATTTTCATCTCCCTTATGTGAACCATAAGCCATATTGTCTCTCTGGGGTGTATGTTTGGTAATATTTTCAGTAAGCTTCTGTGATGGTTTTTCAAACCACATTATTACCCAGATAGATTTTGGATGGAACTGGTGCCGCACAAGAGGTATTTCTGTTGTTTAGACAAGTTAACTTTGTCAAGCTGAAAGAAAAGAAAAGATGAGAGAGAAAATGAAACCTACACCTCACTAAATAACTGGCATTAGGGATTTTACAGTTTGTGTTTCTTCTCTAAGAATGATTGGGATGTTGGTCTTATAATCCTTCACGTAATTTTCGTGGTAAGTGCTTGACTTTTCTAGTTAGCTTGAGTCTGCCTTGGATGAGAGATGTGCATCACCCGGGGATTAATATCTTTTTGTTTTATGCATATTGCTGGCTGAATACTGGTGCTGAATGCTTTTCACATTTCCTGTATGATTTGAAGGTTCTATCTGAATCCTGACCTGACATTACGACTTTTGTCTTTTATTTCTCCTTTTAGTAGCATTCATTGTTTTTATTTAATTTTTTTGTTTGGCTGGGTTTTGTTTTCCTTTCTCTTTTTTTCCTGCTTTTATTACAGCTGTAAAAATGAAAAATTATTTTATTGTATATATACACAGTTTCTTTTGAAACTTTTTCACTCATGACTGACTAATCACTACTAGGGGATATGGGAACCACTCTCAATAATGTGGTTTAAGAAGGGTATAAAACTAGAGCGGAAAAAAGAAAGAAATATTCACCACAGTACAATATGGTGCTAAGGTCTCTGTAGTATCTTAGTACTGGCAATATTTTCTTTGCTGGCATGGTTATAACTGTATTACGTACACACACACGTGCGTGTGCAAATGCAATTACATTTTACCACCTCATGTTTCTCACGATTATGATCCCACAAATCTTTAAGTATTTACCTACGTCAATGGAGGTAAGGCTTTTAGCCAATGGCTGGACAAACACCTTCATATAATATGCATTTCAGGGGACGACCTCAGTGTGGTCCTGCAGACTGTACACCTATGGGCATCTGGAGTGCATTGGTGGTCTTCGGGAGTGCATCGTCTGGTTTAAGTATATCTGGAACGGGAACATCAGAAGTTTCACTGAAAAGGTCCACTCCTAATCTGAACTGAAATCTTAATGTGGACAAACCTTCAGTTCATCTTGGAATTCATCTGTTTGCTTTTAGATAAGTAGTCTGGATTTGCAATGGTATTTTAACATTGTACACCTATTTGGATCCCAAATACACATCAATTTCCATGGGAGTTAAAACAGGTTTTTAGTGGCTCTAAGACAAAGGCCATTATTTCACTTTGCCTTATTTTCTTGTCCTTCTTGTCATGTTTAAGTTCAAATCCCCTGCTTTCTCCACAGGGATAAAGAATGTCCTTCCTCCTGGAAATTCTGACATTTTTGAAATCCAGTTTTCTGCCAGGCTTTGACATGCGCTTAGTTCACATACAGACATACAGAGAAATATGTTACACATTTTTTCTGGGGAAAAAAAAATGAAAGCTGAATTCCCAACACCTCTTTATATTGTCACATTTCTTAATTTTGTTAAAGAGAAAGCTTTCTAACAGAAAATGTCCAATGTTAACCACTGCATTATACCAAATCTATGTATGCATTGGCATTTAATTACATATTATAATGTAGCCTAACAGCCAGAAAAACATGAATCAAAACAATAAAACTAAATTAGTATTTTCTTTCCTTTTCAAGATAATATGATTTAATTTATCAAAAAGAAAATGAGATTGTCTAAGTGCAAGGAGAGAGATGGGCATCTTCCAAGAATGTCTCATCTTAAGACTCTTAGACATCAACCTAAGTTTAGAGCTCTATGAACAGAATCCACACACTTATTTTGGACAGTGTCCTTTTTTGGTGTCACATTGCTCTATACCCCTGAGAATGTAATTGAAATTCTATAAATAATTTGTTGAGTGATTTAAGAATTTTTTTACTTTTTTTCTTTTTTTCTTTTTTTTTTTCCCCCCAAGCACTTTAGGCTAAAAACTGCATCCCATCAAGTGACACCCTTTGAAGTCTCTGGACTACAAATCCAGAAGAACCATCCTCCTGCCTATGCTTTACCTGCTACTTCAGCACTCAAAGCAGAGGTCCATCAAAACCTTCAGTCTTGGCAGTGGGCAACTCAGTGAAATTGAGTCACATCTGCCCCTCACTTCGATGGCATTGGAAAGCTCTCCATGCAGGTGCCTGAGCAACAGAGGAGGGTCTAAAACCCAAGGTCTGGCTTTTGTAATGACTGCTGCAGAAGGTATTTTTAACCTGCAGTTTTAGAAAAGCTCTTGGAGGTGCCAGCTAGTCCATCCTACGCTATTCAGCAGAGGCTTCCTCTGTATCTATTTCTCTATTGTTTTGTTTCTTTTTATGGTTGCCTGTTTCTCTGCAGGTAGCTCAGCGATTAGCGAAGCAACCGACTCTGCCTTTTTCAGCTCATCTCAGGGTTCCAGGCAAAACAAGCCCATTTGAAGCAGAGCCCAATGCTCGCAATAATTCCCCATATGTTGATTTTCACACCAGCCTTGGGTGGCTGCACCTCATTATTTGATTTTCTCTGCATCAGTTTTGTTTGTGTGTGTGTCTGTGTGTCTGTGCATGTGTGGCTTTTTTCTTTCTAGTTTGAAGTGACTCTGACCTAAATAGAGGAAAATGTGGGTGGCAGTTTAGTTGTAGGTGCCACTTCAAAGCCTCAAAATGCTACAATCTGCAAATAAGTACTTTAAGGGAGGGGAGGGGGGAGAAGACACCAGTGTGTATTCAGGGATGTCACTTGTGACAGGACTAACAACAGATGAACCCCAGAGGCTCTGATTTCTATGTGTAATACACCCCACATGTCTCTGGAACTTAGGGGGTGGATTTTTAAAGGACTCATTTGCATATCGCTAGATCTAATGCAGTTAAGTTTATGATTTAGCAAAACTGAGCTGAAAGGGAAATACCATAGAAAGAAAATATATGATCCCTCTTAATTAAATCAAGAAAAGATCCCAGCTTCCTGAAAACCTTTGGATTACACAGAAAAAAAAAGAAAGGAAAAAAAAAAGCATTCTTATGAACATTTAAATCCAGAGTGTGAGTTACTGGGAACAGCAAAGTACATTAAGCAGACAATATAGCTTTTAACATAAGATTCAACTATACATGTAAAGGCAAAGCACTCTTGGGATTTACAGATGTGTATGGTTGACAGTTATTTACTTTAACCTGTTACTGCTGTTATGTGTAAGTCTGTCACTCAGCCTACATCTGGTTACTGAACATTGTAAGCGTTGGGTTCTGACTTTCTGTAAGCTTACACCTAAACAGGAAAAATAAAAAAAAAATAGTAATGCATGTGGGCAAGTTGTGGCTTAGATTGGGCTGCAGAGCTCTCCACAGCTTCCTAGTTGTGAGTCCAATTTATCACAGCAAGTTAACTTTTGCATTTCCAATTTCCCTACAAACACTTTTAGGAACACCCAACACTACTTGTCTTTCCATTCATGCTTTCCAGCCACTTTCTTCGAGAATCATTTTCACTCCGTAAATCACTTGATGAAAAATTATTCTTCAGGAAATTAATATTGAGAATGCATTTAGAAGCCAGAATTGTAAAACTAACACTGAGAAACATGCTGGATTACTGGGAGAGAAAGGGAGCGGCAGCCTCCACAGTTGGGTAAAAGAGCCAAGCCTAAAGCCCACGCCAGCCATGGTGACCCATTGGGCTGCAGTCCTTAAGGCAGGCTGCTTTGTACAGCCACCGACAGAGTGGTGTGATGCGGCTGACCTCACGTTTAGCTGCATGTGACCTCAAGGCCAAGGAGGTACCCCTTAAAGATGAGTAAAGCTGTCTCCTGAGTATTCCTCCCAACCAACTTTATCACTGAGCCTAGAAAATATAGCACAACAGGTCCTACACTTGTGTTGCTAACTTTTCTTTCCACATCTTGACTATGCCAATCGAGGCCTTATTAACTCTCTTTTTATACTGAGATATTCAATCTTGTATCTTTTTATGTATATATATTAGATTTAGTAATATAGGCAAACTATCATTAAATAAGGTAGGGTTTGAATTTACAGTATACCAGGTGATAAGTACTTGTGTATGATCTTTTAGTAATAAGGAGAAATTCTCTCACACTTAGGAGAGAAATATGTTATACAATGACTGTAACAGAATAAGAACATATACTTGGGTGGATGCCCATCTACACTGTACTTTACCTTGTACTATCTTGTTTGTCTTTCCCTAAACATAAAAAAAGGGAATAAATAAATTTAGGTAATTCAGGGGCCATAAAGACAGTAAAGCAGAATTGTATCAAGACTAACAGTTAAGGCATTCTCATGAGTTGTGGCAAGTGTAAGTTGGAGATGCCTGATGTGAAGGAGGACATCTGTGTAAAACACAAAGTGAAAACTAGCTGCTGTCATCAGTGCTACGTACTCTCCTACACTCCGCTTCTGAGCAGGAGCTGCTGCCTTTTGCACAAAATCCCGCACTGTCCCCACGCGTTGGGCTCCCTGGGAGAGGCAGTTTAAAGGATGCCCAGAAACGCAATCTTAAGCAGACTCATGTGAAAACAGCTGCTGGGCTGCTTGCCTCTGTCAAGACTATGGCTTTGGGTATGTGCAGTGATGGAGTTTTAAGGTGCTCTGTAAGTCTTGCAGCAAAAAACGGAAATGCCTGTGGATACTGAGATGCCTCAGCAGTTAGGATAGGGGTTTGTGAGTCATTATGGTAGAATTAGGTGCTTAAACTGCGCCTAAAGTTAAATTTTTCAGTCTAGGTCATTACAGGAGTGAGTCTTACTGGTTCTGCTTTTTTGCACTGAACAAAAATTCTTAAATACCTATGCCTTTTTGATATCCTCTTACACATTTCTTACCCTTTACACAGTATCTCTTTAGGCTGAGGAAAGAACAGAGGAAAGTACAGCAGTAGTTCTCTGTGTTTGAATTTTACAGGCAATGAAGAAGGCAACATTAATTTCCCTTCATATTCCTAACGGCTTCAGATTTGTTTGTTTCCTACCAAAACTACCAACTCTCCCACAACTGTCACTGACAGTGCAACCCACTGCTCATGCAAGAAGCAACGTGCTACTCAAGTGCATTGTTACTGAATTCCGTTCTCCATCACAGACGCAAAGCTGACAGCAATACTGGCTGTCTATAGAGCGAACTCAGCAGCCAACGGGGAGTGAGATTGATGTCTCTGCACCAGGAAGTTTTGGCCAGCTGAGTGCTTCTGCAATATGACAAGACCTCAGCAGCAACTGCTCGAGTTACTCTGTCCAAAGGCTCATGTTTAGCAAACAATTTTGGTAGCATAATGGACTCCCTTTATTACTGTGATCAGACAGCAAATTATTCCATTAGCCGGAATTAAATTATTATTGTTATTGTTATTGTTATTTATTATTTACTAAGTGTCAACTGCACTCAGTAATGTTTATATCTATTAAACGGAGGGAAAGGAGTTACTTTAGCACATACACAGACAGCAATGCAGGTGCATGCAGCCGTTACAGTTACACGGTCATTTGTTCATAAGGGAGAGGGTCACGATGCTTTTGCAGAGGTCATTGTAGAAATGTCTCCTAAATGCAGGTTTAAATAGAACACACTGAAAGAAGAAATACTGTCCTAATATACAAAAAAGAGAAAAAAAAAAAAAAATGAAGCTTAAAAGAAGTAAGGAGGGGAAAAGGGTTCTTGGGGACATTTTCTGGAAGAACAAAGGGAACAAGGCAGAGGAACATGCACCTGGAAAGGATGGTTCTGCTGAGCTCCAGGGGTCTCAGAAAATGTGGTTCTGTGTGATATTGCTCATTTTGTGATCAGGCATCCTGGAGCATAGTGCGGGCAAAATTTCTACTGAATCCTAACATTCCCAGTTCGTGTTGGGGTGGAAGGCTGCACAAACTAAAGAGTCAGGCCCTCTCTCCATAAGAAAGCCCAGGAATATTTTACTGAGTCATTTTTCTCTCTGCTTTGTCTATGATATTTTAAGTTCTTTGAAACTGGAACTGAATTTGTGGAGGTAGAGTTTCTTAAGCCTGTCTTCCTGCTTTGAAAATCTCAAAACTGCTGTAGTGCAAAGCAAGACAGTTAATTACCAAAAGCAGCATTTTTATGCTTTTAAGCAACAAGAGGTTGAGATGCAGAGAGAATTCCATAGAAAGTATTAAAAAAATCTACTTATTGAAATAGGTTTATTAAGTCACTCCCCATCTTTTTATCTGAGTTAATTATACAATACTATATCTACCCATTCTTTCAGGATGGTTATATGTCCTTTGAGTCCATGTTTTCCATATGGTTCATTCCATAATCTGCGTGGGTCACCTCTTCAAATGTCCCTCCTGAAGCTCTTCCCTTCCTTCACCCTGAACCTTTTTCCTTTTTCCCAGCTCGCAGCTTTCCAGTTCCAGTTACTCACACAGTTTTAAGGATTACAGTCTCATTTTATTTAATGGAGTGTGCACAGCTATATTTCATTATTGCCAGAAAAATCCATATGCCACATTTTTAAAAATAAATCCCCACTAGAAATGTTGGAAACCTTACAGACTTTGATTGAGTTGCCCCAGGTCAAACTGAACATCTGGGAAAGAACTTCTGCCTAGGAAATGGTTGTGCATCCTTGAATACTCCAGTGGCCTCGCTCTTGGAATAGGCTTAGGTGAAGCTGTGTGTAAAATATAAGGATATCATTAAATATTTCTATATGTAGAACTACTTTTCTCCTACACTGTTCTGGCAGCCCAATAGTGTACATATGCCATTGTGGTACTGGTTTAATATTAATACACATATTAATAGAAGATGGTCAAATACTGTTTGCCAGAAATATAAATTTGTAAATGCTGGCTTTTTCCCCTTCCTTTTGGCATTGCAAACTATTCACAAATCAGTTGTTAATCTATTCAGTATTTAAGGATAAGGGTCTGAGCCAAAAACCCTTTGAAGTCAATGAAAAAATTTCCACGGACTTCAAAAAGCTCTGGATCAGCCCCTAACAAAATAAGATCACAAACAAACACCATCGAGTTACTCATAAAGCAGTTTGCATATCTTTAGACACAGTAAACACATTGCTGTCATAGCAATTAAAAGCTCGCATCCAAAATCTGAATCTTAAAATCGTCAGTTAGAGAGATCACCTTATTTTCATTCTGGGGAGGAAATGTAAATCTAGATAGGGAACAAATAAATTGATAACATACACCAGATACTGTACGTGCTCTATATGTCTCTGTATGAAGGTTCTAATAAAAGGAGGACCTTGAATAATTACATTACACTATGCCATGCAGGTTCATTTGGATGCTTCATCATACTATGGGTTTTGAAGGGTTATATAATAAAGTTTTGAAAACAATCTTGTATTCTTTTTTTCTCTCTTTTGTACAACATGATATATTTAACTCACCTTACTCTCTTTTTAACATTTTAGATATATGGAATTAGTTAAAAATATTGTCTTAAGAATCCTTCTTTTTAATATTCCTGCTGCCTCAAAACCTTGTATCTCATGCAAAATCTCAATATTACAGTATAGATTTCATCCAGTGCTGTAGACTCCCTATAGAATTCTAAACTCCCAGGATTTGGAACATAGGGGGTTTTTATCCAGAAGAATCTAAAAATACTTCTTTTTATGCTTTACATTTAAAATGGATACTAATATGGGTCCCATCTTTACTAGAAAGCCACTGGTAAGAAACCACTACCTTCCCCGGTTCCAGGTGTCGGAAAATACTACAGCTGCGTAAATGGAGGGACTAATCTCCCTTCCTTTTTGCTATTTAGAAGTTAGGCATGTGCATAGCTATGGGAGAGTGAAGACAGAAGTGGGCACAGAGAGAGATGGGCAAGAGAGAAATATTCAAGCAGATATTTCCAGAAGATGATTTATCACACCCAAAGCCAAGCAACTTTTAGAAAAGTGTGGCAAATTTTTGCCTGAACCTCAGTATTTGTCTAGCATGGCTCTCAACTGAGTGAAACCAATCAGTTTAGTTTAGTTTTCTAGTTTTAAAACAGCGTTAAGTGAATTGAAACTTACTGCCAGGTAATACGGGACGAGAAAGCTGGTAGCAGTAGGAGGTATTTTCCCTTAGAATTAAGTGTTGAAAAATATTAACCAAGGATATGCAAAATGAAACATAACTCTTAGACGAGACAGTCTTGGCTGCTAATATCAACAGTGCAGGCAGATGCCACATACTCTTAGAAGAGACAGTCTGGAGCTCTTTGGCTGCTAATATCAACAGTGCAGGCAGATGCCACATCACCTGCTGAGATGCACATATATATCTACATCTATACAGGTGCATATATATATGAATGTTTGTGCACATACACATTCAATATTTTCTGAGTTAAAGGGCAATATTAAAACACATGAGAAATGAAGACATCTTCCCAAATTAGGCTTCTTCAGAATGTGGAAAGAGATGAGCTGATAAGAGAAAATGTCACAGGACTGCAAATGCCTAAACTGTAATCTACCAGCCCATGTCTGATCACACATCTTAGAAAGGAGACTGATACGCAAGCACACATAAATCTCTGGGACAGGGTTCAGAGAGGGATGTTTTATATAACAGAGGTTTCAGCACAGAATCTTAAATGTTATCAAGGGGCACCTATGCACCAAAACACTTAAGTACTGGCTTACTTAGAAATATATGTGCAAACATTTTAAATCCAAAAGTTTCAAGGTCCTTTCTGTATGAACATGAATGTTTCATTGAGACTTCCTTGGGAGTATACGATTAAAGTTTAGCATGTGCTTAACCTTTACCGAGCAAAAATAGAGCTAACAGAAGTTCAAGTTCAAAATCCTTTCCATTAGAAGGTGGCTTATTTCAATTTTTCACTCTTGTTTTTTTCAAGCAAAGTTGGAAAAGAAAAAAAATAGAAGAAAGCGAAAAATGGTGCTGTAATATTTCTTCTTCATTTTAGTGGTTTTCTCCTTTATTTTCTTTTTGTTTCTCCTTTTTTTCTTCTTCCTTATTCCCCCCCCCTTCCCCCTTCCCCCACCCCAGGAAGAAGGACTAAGCAGAAGAGAAAAAAGGTAGAAGGGAAGGGGAAAGAAAGAGCTTAAAATTTTAAGGAAAAAAGACAATTTTTACAAATGAAGCTTGATAACATATTTAAATGAAGAAAAATAAAAATTTAGAAAAAAAATTTATTTCTCTTTGGGAAATATTTCATCTCATTTTCCCCATCTCTGTCTGTTGCCTTCCCCTAATGCAACATCATTTTCAACTACCACTGCGTATTTTGTTCTGTCTATAATATTCGAGACTGTTTGAATCAGTGAACGTTCAATGAAATGCAGAGTGCGTTTTTGATACCAGGAAGCTGTGCTTAGAGCAAGCTTCTGTTAAAATGTTCTTAGTTTCTAGCACTCTGCTAATCACAGTCTTAGTCTGAGAGAGGGAAACCTTTCCATTTGCTAAAATAAACATTGACTTAATTTCCCTTGTTAAATTTAGGCCATTCTCCACTTTAAAACTTCTCATTGATTTTACATTCACTCCTCTGATGTAAAATCATCATCTACTGATTTTACATCTGTCTTTTAGCTGCTGCTGCTGAGCTAACCTCAGCTACTGGCATATTGTACCGAATTAGGATTTCTCCCACCATGGCAGCTGCTGATAGAATTGAGACACGCTGATACAACACTTCCAGCCTCCTCACTACTGCAGACACTGCAAAGAAGCAAAAGTTGAACAACAGTTGCAAAACATTAGCACAAAATATCACTGTACCACAAGCAGGGGAAGATGATCTTTCTTTGACTGCATTTTCTTGTGCGTCTTGTCTCTGGTACCTTAATGCAAAATCATTAAATAAAATGTAAACCTCCTGGGTGAGATTCATCTGCCCAAATGTAGCTGTTGACATCTGAGCCAGTCACCTGAGGCTCTGTAATCGATGGAGAATCAAGCACGTTTAAGGCACAATTCATCTAAACGTAAGGTGCAAGTCAAAAATAGGTCATTGAATTGCGCCCTAAATGTTCCTATTTCCCTTTATTAATGGAAAGAGAGACTGAAATATGGACTCCCTTCCATTTCTACTCTACAGACGCTTACCAGAAGGTGAAATGATTCCCAGCCCTAGGCCTGAGCCTGGAATGGGCTCAGCTGAAGTGAAAGCTGATGAATAATTAAAACTCATTGCAAGACTGGATCCTCAGAGACAAAGTACTCTCAATGAAAGAGGGTGATCATCCAAAGCAACCACATAAGTCTCCCATGGCTTGCGTTGTGGCACTGTAAGTTATGAGCAATGATTTCCCACAGTAGGTTCCAGAGGTGGCAAATGAGAGTCATGTTAGAGATATTGCCTGAGCATCCAAAGAAACTTGTTCACTTGAAGAGGTCTGAAGCTCTTGAGCTTCTAAATGAACTCATGCACTTATAGGTTCTGGGAAGGTAGGTAGCTTGCCAAGACTATCTATGATTTTTCTTTTTAATAGTTATATATTTACAAAGAGAATGCTTTTTAATGTTCAAAGCAGATGCCTTAGAATTAATTGGAGAAAAATAAACCATGTGAATGGATTTTTTTTTTCTTGCTTTTTAACGTATTCTGAATCATTGGCAAAACACTGTAGATGATTTAATCTACTCTCATGGTTGCCACAGACTCAAATAAAACCGGGTATGATTCTTATGTTTACCTCTCTGTACCTCAAAGGGTAGAATAAATGTGGGCATTTGACTGGGAGTATCATCTGGTGCAATTAATCTCTTTTCTTTCTTATCTCTTCTCTGAAAGAATCTCTTTAAGAAATGGTGCTTTCTGAGATTAAAAGTAAAATTTATTATTAGAGCGCATATATATATGTATCACAAATACTTAGTTCAAATATTTTTGATAATATATAAGAATAATTTCTTTGTTATGTGTGTGAATGAAACCCATCACAATTCAACAAACCAAATAAAGATTTATCTCCTTTCCCTGAAACTTTGATTTTTTATGCTTTCCATTATTTGGATTATTTTTCATAAAGAACAGAAAACATTAAAATGGGAAGAAAGAGAAAAGACAAGAAAATGGGTGAGATGCTTTCCATTCTGTTTAATGAAACAAGTTTTTTAAAAAACCCTGTGAACATGTAAACTGCTTCTGTAGAGGGATGGAAAAAATACGGGGAAACATCAGTTGAATTCCCATATTAAGGAGGACACATTTTCCTTTTTTCCAGTCCCGTTAACTCTTGCACAAGCTAGCTGCAACTTATGCATCTGAGCTGAAAGAATATGATCAGTGGCATGTGCTAACCAACTCTGACACTAAGATATTTATGGCAGCTGTCAGGCAACACAACTTTCTTTTGTGCTTCTTTTCAGAATTAATTAGCGGAAGAAGAGCCTTTAATACACACGTTCTTGCCAAGATGAACTTGGAAGGAAACTTACTCTACTCCCTGTTACTGCCTGTTCCCAGCAAACCTCTAGAGGAGATAAATGAACAAGTTCTTCTCAAGTTATCCACCTCTTGTTATCAGCGGGTGTAAGTCAAGAGTTACAAGAGGTAGCGCACATAGCAAGTCTTTGAGTGCAACAGAAGAAGTCAGCCAGTTTGGAAACATCTGGCTTCAGAAATTCATGCAATGAGCTATTTCTGTTGATTGTACTGAAAATATAGCTACTTACTCTAAGTTTTGATTTCATTTGCTTTAGATGCACTCACAGTATGAAGCTTAATCTCTGTCTTGTGGCAAATAGTTTTAGGAAGTACTGCAGAGGTTCAGAAATCAACCTGTAATTCTGTGTTCAGAGGTGAGGACCACCTGGACTGCCACCAGTCTCCATTTGTTTCACAGGTTGACGGGACTCCCTTGAGAATTTTCAAGACTTCCCCCCCGACTTTGGCTAATCTTTGGAATATCAACAGTCTTTCCCAGAGCTTCAGTAATCTCTTTTTTTTTTGTCTCATCCTTAAGCCAATGGGCAGTGAAAAAGAAAAGGTGAAATCTAGCCAAGAAGGGTTAATAGAATTTTCTGACGTTCAGAGAAATTGAAACTTGAATAGAATTGAATCTGGTGCAGACATTCAGACCAATTTTCCTTTTATCTGAACTGGTGACTAAACTGATTCAGACAGACTTGCTTTTACTGGAATTGTTTCAATGTTGTCTCATTTTATTTGAGTGGGTCCGTATACCTCTTGGGTTTTTTTAGACCCACTCAATCCCATTTTACTTCTTTCTGTATTTTATCCATCCTCCATCGGCTTAGTAGTAGTTCCACTTTACTTTTTTCCCCGAATCCTTTATTGCCTTTTTTTTTTTAAGTGAATGGACACATTTCAGGAAATGTTTCTAGACCTGAGTAGTCAAGGAAATGGAAACACCCCCCCCCCTTGTTTTCAGACAGATTCAGAAAGCAGTTGCTGTTGTAGTCAAACATGACTTAAGACACTACAGTCAGACTCACTTCACTTAACTTTAGCTGTCTACAAGTTACATGCTCCATCAAAGCTGGTCATCTAGGTTTCCTTGATAGTAGAAGGAAGACATCAACAACTCCACGTAGCAGTTAATTTAATCTGTTTTAAACAGTGGCAAGTTTATTACCCTCCCTTGACTGTAAAGGAAATTTGGACAAGACACTAGTTTGGGCTAGGTATCTAACTCTCAGACAGACAACATTAAGTGAAATTAATCCAATGCCACAGACAGGAATTCCAGTTCACTCCCCTCACGAAAAAAATGCTTGCATTTGATTTGATTTATAATTCTAATAGGTTCATTTTTCATATGTTATTTTAATTGTGTCCACCTGAGATTCCTCTACTAAAACCATATCACTCGTGATAAACTTTATTCTGAACGTATTGCAGTAGTTAATGATGTAGTTCTTACGTTCCTGTTCTTTTGGCCTTGTTGCTTTAAAGCACAGTCCTCAATGCAATCATGTCAGAAAAAGGAAAACATATGATCAACTACCCATGACCCTTAGGATTTGACAATGTCACAGATGTTGAGTAGCAGATTTTAACTGCCCTTCTCTCTCCCCCTCTCACCATACTCTTTCCCTAAATGTGTGGGTACTCGGTGTTACTTAGCTCCTGGTTTGTTTTGGTTTTTTTTTTTTCCCTCCTCAATTTCCATGCCTAATGAGCCTGAGCTGAGTTAATAATGGATGTAATAAGTAATGACTCATTGTTTTGGGGCCTGTGTGTCTCTGTGTGCAATGGAAGAGGAAGCCAGGGCTCCGATGCTATTTGTTCTGCCATGTCACTTGCCGCCAAGCAATGCCACTCATCAATAAAAGGCAAGATGACGGATGAGTTCATTTAATGGAATTCCTCCGAGTGAGCTGCAGCCACTGCTCTTCAGTAGGCTTGTTCTTTGAGTCTCTCTTTCTCTCTCTTTCAGTCCCTCTTCCCCCTCCCCCTTTTTTTTTTTTTTTATTCAGGAAGTTGGAAAGCGTGGCTGGCTGAGAGGGTTGTCATTCGTGCCAGCAGCTCCTTCTGCTCTTAACAACTGCTATCCTAAATCAAATTGAGCTTTGAACAGGGAGATTAAATCGGCACCACCTGATATTGACATCGCATGGCATTTGTGCGTCTCGCCTTCCCCTCTGTCCCTTCCCCTCTCTTCCCTCGCAGGTCAAGGTGGGTGTGGAGGGAGGCTGGTTAAGCATTCGAGGAGAATAGGGTTTTGAGAGTTCTCAATATGGCCCTGTGCATGCTGAATAGCTAAAGCAATCTCTTTCCTTTGGAAAAGTATCAGGCTCTGTCTTCATGCATAATCTACAGCGCTGCACATTTCCAAGGCCAGATTAGCTAAACAGGTTATTATTTCAGCTTCCACACACGTGCATCTGCTCAGAAGAACGAATGAGGTTTCCTTTCCTCTGCCTGTTCCCAGCTTCTTTTTCCTCCACCTGCTTCTTCTGTTTTGCCCTCCCTTATTTATAACTCCAAAGGTCTGATTCTGGTATAATTGAACAGAATAATTTTCCAATACAATTTATGCAGGTGCAAAATGCCACTGGACCAGCTCCTCAGCTCAGGAGAAGTAGGAGAAATTCATGTAGATCTGCATGTTAATGGATCTGTGGTCCCATTGACTTCAGCAGATTATGACTAAAACATGTCAGAGTAGAAAAAACATCAGGAGAATTTTACTTAAAACTCACAAAATATACATCTAACTTTATTTTCCAAGATTGCCTTGTTTAATATAAAACACTATTGAGCAAGAAGTGAAATTCCTTCCATTCCTAATGTCATAGATAGGGATGAAACCATTTGTTCTCACTATTTTTTCCCTGTTTACTGAAAATTAACCTTGTACTGGAATGAAGATTTTGCTAAAGCTGGAGTAAGAACTTTGTCCATTTCCTTTAATGAGAGTTTAGGTTTCCCAACACCATGTTGTGTTGCCTTTGCACCTTATATACATAGTTACCTATGTATAATGGTAGGTGGATGTGTATTTATATAAAATAAGTAATACTACTCTAGTTACTTAAAATTCCTGGGCAGATACCCAGCTTGGGTGAATATCAGTTGTTTTGTTGAGAGCTATGGTAAGGTTGTACTCTAGCTTGGGATATGTTTAGGGCAAAAAAAAAATCTAAGTATTTGTTTTTAACACGGGATTTTTAGAGCATACAGGTTAGGAGTCTGATCACAGAAGGCCAAGGAGCTAAAGGAACATGTGCTGCAAGAGGGACAGACTTGCAGATGCAAAACTGACTTTGTCACAGCTTAAAGTTTTCCAGGGTGGAAAAAAAACCCAGTAGCGGCACAATAGTATGGTGTGCAAGTGCATACTACTTCTGATTAAAAAAGATGATATTCAACTTCAAGAGACTCCTCTGTTCTTTTAACAATTAAACAACTGTAGATTCAGCAACTTTTTCGTGACAGCTATTCTTTTTTTTTCAGTATCAAAAATCTGGGAATGAGAAATAATGTCCCAATGTTACAACTGGCTGAAGAGAACGTGGCTGAAATCAGAAAGCTTTGTGTTTGTTTGTTTGTTTGTTTGTTTAACTTGACAGTGTACTGGGCATCACTGAGAATACATCATAGCTATAAACTATCATTGATCAGTGGGAAAAAGGTGAAGGATACTAGGGTGGATGATGTAACAGAAAACTCTTACAGAAGGAAACATTTTCTTTGGTCTGTAGCATATCTAAGAGTGCTAATTAATATCTGATATCTCAAGCAGTCAACATGGGAGTTTGCTTTATATTTCCTAGAGTGTGAGTGCACACTACACTTAATCAAAATGCATTTGAAAAGACTGTGGGGTTTTTGAGAAGGGTATATATAGGTAGCTAAACAGGGAATAAAAGAGGATATTAAATATCCCATAGAGCAAAAGTGTATTAAATAACCTATATAGTAATATACAAAAAGTATATTAAAAAGTCTATGGAGTACAGACAGCCAAGAAACAGATTAACAGAGCATTACATTTTATTGTTGAGCACAAATGTTCCATTCCTTTCTCTGAGCTCCTAATCAGCATTTTTCATTATTTCCCTTCCCCTGTATTTGGCTCCTGTGCCTCAGTGCCCATAGCAACACTTCCAGTAGTGTTAAAAACTAGATACTGCAACCACATTCCCAGGCAGAGAGCTTTGCCAAGGCCTACATTTGATCCAGCTAGGAGCACATGCCCGCTCGGTGGTACAAGGTCATAATAATAATTCTCCCTTCAGGGGCAAACAGTCTTAGGAATGATCACCCACTATTCTCCCCTACTATCTTGGCTCATTTTGATCTCAGTTGTTATTAAGCTCATTTTATGCTGCAGTCGGAGCAGCTTGTTTACTTACAGAAATGGTTATTCAGAAAGTGGATGCCTACAAGGAGACCAGAAGCCTGTGTGAGAGTGTGTGTGTGCAAGTGTGCGTGTGTGTGGTGCATGTAGGGAGAGAAAATTGGTTTGTTTTAGGGACACATCATTCCTTTGAACTCCAGAAAAAACCGAGTCTTTTCTTTGATGGGCTATGCTTTGGTTTTGTTTTGTTTCATTTTTGCCTTGCCCCAGTTTTCTCTCTGTAGTGTCTAATGTACATTTCAATGGATGGGAATGATGACAGAAGGCATTTGCAATCCCTTGAGGCATGGTAGCAGTCTCTGGAAATGCTTTTGGTACTGAAGTATTCTGAAGAGAATAAAAGAAATCCTTTTTTCTTTTTTTTTCCCCTCCTTTTTTTTCCCTTTCTCCTTACATCAAGATTGGAATTTCAGTTGTTGGGGGGAGGGTGGTTTTTTTTGTTTTTAAATGGCAGATTTTCTCCCCCCCCCTCCCCCTCTTGATTTAGTTTTTTCGCATTTCTCCCTTCCTCCTCCATTCCCCAAATTTTGACCAGGCAGTGAGTCCCATTACTGAGCAATCGTGCTTATGAATGAATACTCAGATGCCTTTATAGGCAGCATTCCAGCCGTTTGGAGTTTACTCACAACTGTTCATGCCTGGGCTCTTCGTCCAAAGGAGTCTGGAGAGTACTTTCAGTTTGTTGCATGAAGAAACATGGTTAACAGGAAATACTCGAGGTTTTGTCAGGCTGAGTGAGGGAAATGGGAAGTTAGTGGAAACTGTCAGCAGGAAAGTCAACAGAAGGGAATTTGAATGCTTTTGTAGTTGACTGGAAGGAGAGAGCTGAGTGGGTGATTCCGTTTGTCACTAACTCAAACTTGACCAAAATATTTGCATGGATGATAAAAGAAACCAATCCACAGAAGGATATTCACAACATCATTTGAGCCAGAGAACTACAAAGATTTCCCAAAATCTCTAGGCAGTGACTGGTGATAGGTAGAGGATGGGAGTCTTTATAGCAAATGTATTGGAGCTAGGGGCAGAACGCAGTATTTTGAAATCTGCAAAAATTCTAGTGCAATTTTAAATTATTAATTGCAAATTGACTTTACACTAGAACAACTACATTGACTTCAGTGGTGTGGTTTACAATTAGCAGCCATGCAATGTTGACTTGTATGAATTGTATTCCTTATTGATTTATATTGATGTAGCTGCACTGGCGTGATTGAAGCAATGCACGTAGACCGCAGCTGATGGTTTATCACAGCCTATCCCCTGAAACTTCCCTTTTTGCCTGTGGTATATGAGTTGGGATGCTACCCGCCGAAATTTTTGAGGACTTCAAATTTATTTTCAGGAGTTTAAATGAAGAAAGAAAGAACAAATCTCCAAGCCTTCAAGCGCTCTCTGGAATGAAAGGCAGTGAGTGGAAAAGAAAATGTAAATGATAAGCAATACACTAGATTCCATGGTTTTCATGTTAATCATGTGTAAAGGTGATTGTGGCAGAGAAACAGCAATGACAATATTACTTTCCGCTTCCCTTCAAAACAGAAACTTCAAACAATACCAAAACTGTTCCAAACACATTTTCGGTCTGCTTATTCTTCTATAAAGACACAACACACATTATCTTTGCCTCCTTTCTCAACTTTCAGGTAGGACTTTCCTATTATAAGGGCCCCAAAATATTGTATTTAAGACTAAACATGGTGTGGGTACTTGCACCTGAGGGAGTAGATTTTATGAAACAAGGTTTACATTTCATCTTCTCAAATACCAGCTACATCACATTATGTCTATAATGCATATTTGCCTCAAATCTGTCTGTATTGTATCCTAAAGACATCCAAGACAAAGGTTACATCTCCCCTGTTGCCAAGGTATTGGAAATCTCTAACGTGCCTTCTCTCAGCTGTGAGGACGTTTTAGAAGTTGGTCTTCAAAATTCTGAATGTTTCATCTTTGTTTCCTATTTTAAACCAGAGGCTGATTTCTCCAATATTTTTTCCCCCTTTTTTCTAGTCTGAGGACAAAGTGGCTAACAAAGTTGCTTCCGGTCCAACGCGGAAAATGGCAACTAATAACGTTTTTACTGGCTGCAACATTATTCCTTCCAAACTAGACATGTGGAAGGCAAGATGCTTCCTCCCATATGAGACAAGAAGCTGTGGTCTGCCTCCTTCTCTGATCTAATCTCTAACTCCACTCCTCCAAGCATCTGCTGTTGCACACAGAACCCAGTGAGACGGGAAACCTGTATAGCTGGGCTGTGGTTCCAGATAGAGAGTGGTACCCCCAGCTGCTGCAATGGGGCTTGGGCCAGTACCAGCAGTCAGAGACATTAAACTGTCAGTGGTGAGTGAAAACGCACAGGAAGGAAATCACTTCAGCTGAGAGGCACCAAGCCCCAGCAATCAAGTCCTTTCAGTTTAGACGTGCAGTACTTTGGGTTGTATAACTGGTGGTGGTGGTGGTCTCGGTGTATATGAAAACAATGTCTGAATATGTATGGATTTGGATATAACAACAGCCTGTAAGTTTGTTCACCTAGTCAGAGCTCAGTATCAAATCCGGGTCAAATCTGCAATGCAGATGGTCAGTTGCTTCCCAGATCTGGGGGGAGTGAGAAGTGAATTGCTTTCTGAATTCAGATTTCTACTTGGCACTTTTCTGTAGAACAACTCATGAGCTCAGAGAGTTTTCTTGACTGTTGTGTTTTATCATACTGGATTGCATCATTTCAGTTATGACATAAATGTTTAATTTCAGCATAATAGCCACAAGAGGCCCTATTTATACAACTGTAATATTTCACACACAACTGCATTTGTAGTTAAGCACGCAAAGTAGGCTAAAGCTATAGATTGTTTCTCAGCCTTTGAGCTGCAGCGCGGCCAGGATGGACAGAGCTGGTGGGAGGAGGGCAGTGCTGCTCATTCTTCAAATGACTTCTGTATATTCTGGGTGCTCTTGAAGACACTGAGAAATCACAGTCACATTGATGGATAATGACTGAGTATGGCCAGGATAACTCTCTCCTTTTGTTCAGTCTGTTTTTTTTTATTTCAGCTCCTTTCCCACAAAGTTTTACCAAAGCAGGTTAGCCTGGGGTAGCACAGCATTTCTTCATCTTTATTCTTAAGACAACCTAGAGATTTTTAAAGTACATATATGATTTTGACAAATACATAACAGTGTATTCCTGTTCTTTTTCTGTATTAATACACATATGCAAACACATTCATTATAAGACTTACCACACTCTTGAACCACAGGGTCGTTCAGAGCCACTTTGCTATTTCATTGGAGACACAAGTCTCTGCACTTTTTGGCAAATATAATTCCACCTCTGCTTTCTGTGTTGGCAGAAAACCTGTGCAGCATTTCCAATATCTCTCAAATAGTTCTCATAATGAAACACTGGACCTTAGATAGCTCTGCCAATATTTCCCTTTTTTTTCTAACTTATTTTTGACAAGAAAGCATATTCCTCGCTGATATGACAATACGTCAGCCTCAGTTCCAACCTGTTACACCTTTGGTATTACAGTTCTTAGTCATACTGTAGTGCTTTTCAATTTACTCTAAATACACAGTTCATAACAGCTTTTTTGTATTCTTAAGTCCATTTATAGTTTCCTATATGTTAAATATATAACTTATTCCTGACTACAGTTTCCCACTTAAACTTTTGCTGATTACCAGTGTGATCCAGAAGAAAATAAGATGTGATCTGAACAACTAAGAAGAGCAAAGGGTCATTACCTAGGTCATTGTTGACTTAAGGAGGCCACATTTGGAAGCTAAAGGTGTCCTCTACTACCACTTATATTGATTCATTGACTTTTTCAGAGTCCTAAGTTTACTCTAGCTCTGTAATATGCCTCCACATTCACAGATGAAAACCAACAGAATGGATTTTCCCATCCTCTCTATCATCTTGTTCTTCATAGCTATTTGACCAAATTCATACAAATGGTTGTATGACCAAGTAAAGGAGTCCGGACATTCATCAAGCAAATCAGGTTAATAAACACAGGAATATTGCATGCAAGTAGATGGACTCCTTTCAGATGTAGTTAGCCGAATGTTTGTAAGAAATATTAAGTTAATCGCAGTGTGAATAAGAAAAAAAAAACAACTATGTGAAAAATTTTATGCACAATTTACTTCTTGCTTACGCTCCACCTCCCTGCTTCTGAAGAAAATAACAAAAAAAATCACAAACCCCAATCTAAAAAAGATGAAATCTTTTAATCTGTCTGGAGTTTATTCCCACCTTTCCTCCTTCTTCTCTCTGCTTTATGTGATGTACTGTTCATTCCTATTACCTCTTTATAGCTGTTTTGTTAAAGTTCATACCACAAAGACCTGTAAAAGAAATTTATGACTCTTGGGGTTTCAGCAAATTCTAAATAACCATAACATGAACATGAAACATTAATTAAAGACACTGGAGTCTAAGTTATAACAGAGATGCTGACATTTAAGCCTCTTGCACCATGTAAATTAAAAATGGTATGACAAACAGTGAGTAATTTGATGGTCAGGGGTTCATAATAGATACCTTAATATCTTTGTCATGAAAAACAGTCTGTCCTTGGTTTAACCCATACTGAACAGCCCAGGGGTCTGGTTCATAAAGCATGACACTGCCTAAACATTTTTGCAGTAATTCATGTATCAGTCTGGGAATTGCATTGAATATCCTTGAGACTAAACAAATATGCAGGAAATTTGTGAACTAAATGTATTAATGCAAAGATAAATTCACTGTGTCATTCTGGCCTCTGGTTCAGCTATCCACTGCTGGGTTTTAAGGCATTCTTGTCTGGATGATCCAATGTCACATATATAATATACAACTCAAATTTGTTTAATTGATTATTAGCTTAGTTAACATGAGTCTTTCACAAGATATCTGTACCATTGAAACCTCAAGTTGCTGGGCATAGTAAAGAAGACAGCCACTGCCTTAATCAACCTACACCAAAGAAGGCAACACATAATGTAAGTTTGTCTTCATTATACAGTTTTGCAGACTGGGGAATGTGCATGTTTATATGTTCTTTATGTTCACATAAGCAGTGGCTCGGCATATCCAAAGAAATTGTTGCATTCCTGTAGAGTCACGGTATGAGATTCACCTAAGCAGTGCAGATGTCTGTATCTGAGGTGGGCACACCAGGTTCCTTCCATAATCAGTGGAAATGTACACTTCCATAATGAGATTCACTGTATCCTAAAGTAGATATCTAGAGCAGATCAGATGAATAGAATCATTGAACAATTTAGGTTGGAAGAGGCCTCAGGAGGTCATCTACTCCAGTTTCCTACTAACTCCAAATTCACTTTGAATAGGTTGCTCAGGGGCTTCTCTGATTCCCTAGAACATCCTAAAAGTACTGAGTCCTTTTCCTTTGATATAAGGGGTAACTAAGGTAATGAGTCTGCATCGAAGTTGTCTGTTAGAGGAGACAGATTCTGCAGGTTACAGGCCATGTATATATTCCTTCTCTCTTGCAAATGACAGCTGAAACAGGAGATGTAAGGGAATCTAAGTTATCTGGCTTTACTTCATATTTTCCGTGAAGTAGGAATCAGGTCCTGTGTGTTAACCAAGGGGCAGTAATTTTCTAAAATAACTGTCCCAGTTGCTTGCAATAGGGAAAACATGCTCTTAATCATTTATTAATTTTGACTCTACGGCTATTTAAGCTATAATTCTCTTCAAACACTTAATTAAATGTTTTGTTATGTTATAGCCAAGAGAAAGCCTGAGACAAATGCAGCAGGTATACCCAGAAAACCCATGTGTCAGTCTAGAAAGAGAAGCACCAGCAGAGCAATTGTACTTTTCCAGGTTGGATCTTCTGTTAATGCTTCTGTTACTAGCTGCTGAGCTGGGTCGGCATGCTACAAAGGCTTTTCTACTGAAGAACCTTAAGATAATAACTGGAAAACAAGGAGGCTGGCTTCACCTTTACTTCAGATTTGTTCCATCACTTTCCTTGCATACTCTTCCTGCTTCGTGCTGTTATTTAATATCCCACTAGTTGTGTAATTTCAGCTCCCAAATTGAATACGACGTTCCATCCAGTGGAACCCTCACCTTGATAAATTGCCAAATAGCAATTATTATTCCTTCCAGAGCCTGAGATATGGAGTCATGGCTGTAATTTCCAAGGCTTGAGTGCCGAGAAATTTATGCTATACTTCTCTCCATCACAGTTTTCATCTGAGATCATATTTCAAGCCCTTTCCTTTGATGATATGATTAAGATAATTCCTTTATGAAGTTCGAGCCTCCGTGAGATATTCAAGAAGGAACCTGATAGTTCTTAAGCTTCGTTTACTTCCCCTATGAATATCAGCAATGTATGAAGAGAAAAAACACACAGACAGAATGCCTGACAGTTTCAAATGCTCCTAATTTTTTAATGTTAATTATTATGGTAGCATCTGCTGGCCTCAAGTATGGGACCTCTGTTCTTGTGAGTGCAATATAAAACTACAGAAAGAGACAGTCTATGCTTCAGTAATCTTGTCCATACCAGGTTTTTGTTGTTGTTGTTGTTAGCTTGTTTGCTTGTTTCTTTTTTTTTTTCCTTTTTTCTTTTTAAATTAAATGCTGATGTGAAACTTTTTAAGGCCCACTCATTAAGAAGATTATTCAAACTCTAACTGTGCTGAGTTCAAAAGTGATTGTGCTTCACATCCTTCCTGAGAGAATGGAAGAGTAATAGGATATATACTATAATAGAGATAATCTGCATTTTCTCACAGGAATGCAGGGAGCATTACACATTCCTAGATATGTATAGCAAAATTTACATGCTATTCAACTTGGACTGTAGCGTATTATTTTGGTACTTCTGGTCTGAAGAAATGCAATAGTTTGGGAAAGAGAACACTGTTATCCCCGTTTTACAGACCTCTGTCTAATGGTTTATCTAGTCCATCTGTGTCGATCGCTGGTGGTTTCAGGAGAGCAAGACATTCTGTAGTAAAGGTTTGTGGAATAGTCAAACAACATAAACTCATTCTAACCCTTCCAGTTACTGACTAGCTTATGCCCTGAACCTGAATGTCTATGTTCTGTTTTATAAGTGTTCTTATCCTTTATTCAGTACTTTTGAAATTCTCATATTTTACAATATATGTTTGTTTCTTCAATATCCTCAAGATATAATGTAAGGATTGATACTAAATCAGTCAAGGTGTTACTGTCCTGCAGATACAACCATGCCCCATACAGGTGTTTTCTCATGACTATAAAATATATTTGGATTTTAAAATTAACTGTTTCACTACTGAACTGTGTAGGAGGGACAGCCATTTCTATTACCTCCAAATACTTGTCCAAATATTCTTTCCACATAAGAACACTTAAAAACTCATTCCATCAGTGGTGAGCGAGATAAAACCTCTCTTTTTTATACATGTGATGTTCAATTTAAGAAAAAAAAAAAAAAAGAAAGAACCTTGCAGTGTTATATCCAAATCTTAATAATATGTACATTAAAGCTTTCTTCCTGTTATGTTCCTGTTTTATAGGCTCATTGTTCATGACATGGCCTTATTGTTCATGTACATGACAGGCACATTTCTACCACACTCCCCACTACCTCCATAAATTGTGATTATAGATTGAAATATTGTATGCCTCATTATTTATTTATAGCTTTGAATTTTTCTCAAGGATATTTTTCCTTTCTTTTGTGTTATTTTGTTTTAATGACGGTGAAAGGCTGTAGAAAACCACACGAGCAATCCAAAGTCCTTTCTTTCACCATGAAATGGCTTGAGGTGTACCATAGTGTCCCTTCTTCAATAAGCATTATTTCCTGTCACAGTGTAATCTCAGTAAGTCATTACTTTGCTCATTGTTTAGGCTTCAAATCATCAAAGCATTTAAACACATACTTAACTTTAGTGCCTGATTAAGTGCCACTGGAATAGGATTTAAGCACTTGCTTAAAATTAAGTGGGTGTTTACATGCTTTGCTGAGTAAGGATGAAATGCTAAATTGAAATCATATTTGTGTCTGAGTGGAAATTGTTCCCAAGTTTACTGAGGAAAGAAAGCAGATTTGATCATATTGTCTGCATGTTTAACTATTTCCTCTTCCTCTTCTTTCCTTCCCAAAAAAGCTTTTGGGCCTGATAGCCAGCTAGCATTTATAATATCAAATTAACTAATGCTTAAGCTGCTCTTTGCCTGAGTGGCAACCAAAGGGAAATAGGGGACTGGGTGGGAGCTAAATGATATGGAAAAATTAGATTCTTTTGCTGAAGAGACAAATTGTCATGGTGAACACTGTGATACATTGTGAGGGGACAAGAAGACATCGAGGAGAATAATCTTGTGGGTGCTGTCAGGAACAAGAGGAAGCCTTTTCATGTATTGGGGAAGGAGATATGGCATGAGGGGACATGTGAGTGGCATAGAGACAGCAGCTTCAGCCTAGTTCCATTTCCAAACTCAATCAGCTTGAAGGCGTGAGCCCATTGGAAACCATTTTTTGTTGCTTCTCTGAAGCAGAGATTCAGGACATGTTTATGTGCTTTTTTGCAACCGTGTAAATGGCTATGGCAAGACACAAGCCAATGCTAAATCAGGCTCTAAATCTAGGTCTAGAGAGAGAAAGGGCAATGCTTATGATGATGGAAATTTTTTTTAAAGGATTTAAAAAATCCTAACAGCAAACTAAAAACTCAATGAATTTTGTTCTCCATTGACATAATGTGTCATTTTTTAAAAAATATTCAAACAAAAAGGTCCTAGATAATTGGTTGTGAAGACAAATCAAGATCAGCAAACCTGTTCTGCCCCTTTCCATATGGCCTCAGACAATATTTCTTCAGGAATTCCCTTCCTAACTTGCCTTGGACTTCTTAAATTTTGAAACCCTGTAGACACTTCTACCATTATCATCTGCATAGGTCTAGAGACCCAACTCTTTCTTTGGCTGTTCATGTTTGTCCCCTATCCCCCCACTTCCCCATTCCTCTACCTGCCTGGATGTGGATACAGGTAGCTGATCCTCCATCCAATGCCACCAAAGATAACCTTACAGTAACTTCATTGAGGTTTGGGGCAAGCCCAGCTTCTGGACAACTGCTTGGTTCAGCCCCATCTTCTCAGACTGTCCAGCACACCCTTGCCATCATTGTGTGTGAACTGCTGGAGACAGTGAGGTCACTGGCAAAATTCCTGCAAGATTCAGCAAGGCCAGAGTTTCAGTTTAAGGTCTCTGTTACCTTAACACACTGCTGGGGTTGGGAGAAGGGGAACTGGAGTCTGCATTTTTAATCTTTGCTTCCCATTTCCTTTTTCAGTGTATTAGTTCATACATGGAAGGATTTCAGTTTGCTTGTTTGCAAGCATTTTCATTGATCAGCATCACAATTACTATTCATATAACACTGGTGGGACAGGAAAAAAACTAGTTATGATTCCTGCTATTTTGGTTGTTGTCAGTATTGCCAGAAAGAGATAAAGCTTTCTTTCTCTCTCTCACTCTTTACGCTCTTTTTTTTCTCTCTCCTGTCCTTCAAGAAAATTGTCCTTTTATTTATTTTTCTCTGTCCAAGAGTGGCAGCTGATTTAGAAGTGTCAGACTATTATTTGGTTTTTTGGATGTTACCATTTATTGCAAAGAGGATAAAATCAATGTGACATTTCCAGAACAATGATAGATGAAAATGATGAGTGGTCTTTAAACGCAGAAGGATAATTTTTAAAAATGTCACTAGTGTACTATTTCAGAGTTTGTCAAAGATAAAACAATAAAAGTTATAGATATGAAAACTAATAATATTTCACTGGGTAAGCTATAGATAAGCAGACTGTACAGTATACAAGTTCTATATGCTTCTAAATATAATATGATAGAAATGCTGCAAAAAGGACAGCATTAAATATAGTTACTTTGGGTTATTTGATTAGATGTTCGTTTGTGAAGACCTTGATTTCTAAGGTTATGACCTTGCAATCAGTTGTTCTAGCAAGGACTCATAGACTGGCATTTTATACTATGGAGAATTCACATGGACTCAAGGGACTGTGATTTGATGGCCAGGTTTTATGAGTCGCCTGAACAATATAGTCCTTGTGCTTTTAAAGCCATTAGTGTGTCATACTGTGAGTGCAAGCCTCGCTTCAGAATGATGCTAAAATCTGTCCCTTGCTCTGAAAGGGTGCTGTTTCCGATATATACCCTCCCTTCGTGAATCTTTGACTACAGTAACCTGTGTGCATAAAGCATAGGAGACTCATGATTCCCCGCAGCCCAAACAGACTTTAACAACAACTTGTGTGCGTGTGTATTATTACTGTTTCAATGGTTCCTGGCTATTTCATTTACAAGTCATGGATGAAAATTTTTGCCTGAAGGCAGAGACCTTCACCATCTGATATCATTGGTAAAGCTATGTGAAATTAGTCAACAATATCTGCTCTGTTCTTAAGCTTGGGTTTACAGGCAGGAAGAGCTGGTGTGACTCAGTTGTGTTGATCTGGCACGAACCCTTTGATTAATAGGGAAAAACAGAGAAGCAAGGCATGATCATCATTAGTGGGGCCTTCACATGAGAGTACTTGACCTAAGCATGTAACTAACCCACATTTGATAAATCGAGAGGTAGGAATAGCTAAAATTTAATATATTAGGCATCCACAGAAAGGGAACTAATACTAGAATGCATTTGCCAGCTATTGGACATGAAAAGAGTGTGGCCTCTAGTGATAGCTGGATTATAATAGGTAATTTACATCTAACATGGCAAAAGGTGTTCTGTTGTTAAATCTGAGAAGTCTGTGAAATGTCAGTAAATAAAATTTTTAAAGCATCTCTAAGAAATTTAACTCACACTGAACAATGTCTCTCTATCTGAATAGTATATTTACACAGTTCTAGTTCAACTGGTGTAGTTTACAAGTAGCTGCAAACCAGATGTCAGTATTTACCATGCTCAAATAGATGCCTTGTTTTGCAGTTGTGAAATACTGAAGATAAAAAAAAGGGAGGAAAAAATCACACGTAGCATTTAAGTTTGATGTTGGTTTTATAACCTCATTTTGGGGGAAAAATAACTTCACAGTTTAACTGCAGATTAAATCTGATCTGATTCAACTCTAATCATCTCATTAGAGGCAAATGAACATAAATTGTGAATCAACTTGGAAAGAAGGGTGTGGGAAGATTTATGATAACTCCTCCCATCACTACACTTTAGACACAAACATTAACCAAAATGTGGGGAAAAAAGGAAGCAGTAAGCATCTGTTTAAGGCCTTGTTTAACCTTTTTCAGATCTATGACGAGACACAGTTTGATCTGAGAGTTGGTGAATAGACCAGCCTTTGAATTAAAGAATTGTAAAATGACAAGCTAAGGAGGTAGGTCTCATGTTTCGAAGTGTCACGTTCAGAACCAGGTGTGATAAGTTGTAAGGCTAAGCTTGGGTAGCTATTTGCTGGGACTAAATGTGATTTTGTGCAATATTTGCGCCTACTTCCAGGCCACTGCAATTCATCAGAAACCTTCCTAGATGCTTACTTAACTATAAAATGTGTTTCACATATTCTGCATTTGCTGAAAACTTTGAACAGCATATGCATGTGATAATGGGATGGTCTGTCAGAGGACAGCTCATCTTCAGCTTCAGGGGTTTACCTCCAAATATTTCAAAGCAACATGTGATTGTTATAAGAAAATACACTTCCTTCCTCTAGCCTAATTTCTGTGCTTTGAAAAGAAAATTGATCAGTATATGTTACTTCATGTACAGGTTTCTCTTGGTCCATTATAAACATTTACCCTAGCTTACACATGACAATATGCATTTAGAAATATTTTTGAGGAATGTTAAAAAAAAAAAAAAAATTACTCGGAGTTATTAAATGACTATTCTTTTACTGCTTCATAAATGTGTGATATCACATGTACTTACTACATGAAGAAGTGCCTTTTCTTTTCACAAACATTTGTTTATGCCAGATATTTTGCTTCCTTTTAGTCCTTCCAGAAATGTTACAGAAGGCCAAGGAGAACAATTGCATAGCAAGGCCTGCTTAATCTTTGCAAGCCCAATATGAAAATCTTCAGGAATGTGGTGCCTCAGACAGTTGGCACAGGGGAGTTGTAAGGGGTGGACTATACAGGGTACAGACAAAAACTTCAGAAGATAATTGCTAACAATTGCTGTCAGTGTGTATTGACCATGTGGGAAATGAAAGGCTTGTGCATCAATCACCTTTGGGGTGATTTGGGCTTCCCAAATACACACATATTAAATTAGTATTATTTGGCTGTTGTTTTCAATCCTTTTTAATATGGACAGGAGCAGCTTAAGTTTTCCTCCTTTACCTTGTTAATAGAAATGGCTAAACCATTTTACTTGAAATTTCATGTAACATAAATAAAATAAAATAATTAATAACTCAGACACAGTTAACCACCAAGGAACAAAAAAAAAAAAAAGGAGAATCTGAATTGGTGAAAAATAATATACTACTGATACTACTGAAACCAAGAAAACAGAACTTTCTCATAACAAAAAGTGCTGGAAAACCTGATTTAGTGTTAATGTCACCTACACTGTCTATAATTTGATATCAAGGTTCTATTTGTATGACATGAATTATTTCAGAAATCTCTAGAAACTCACCAGAGATACTGTATCTTGGACTGTAGCCCTTTGAAATTTTGAAAAAATATTTGACTTTGAAAATGTCATTCAATTTCATTTTTAAATATAGACCATAGGATAAACACATATAATTCATATTTCATGTTAAATATGAAAACCAAACAACCTATAACTTATTGGATTTTAGTATATGAATTATCATTTTGATCATGATTTTACAGTTTACATCATGTTTCCAGTAAAAGTAAGCCTGCCTTAGGAAACAGCATTCATGTTCAAGTATCTGCCCAAGCAAAAAATGCCTACATACTTTGATCAATAAAAAGCAGAGTCCAAAGGGTCAGGAAGAACCATTGTGTTCCCAAATTAATAAGAGTGACATTCATTTCAGCAGGACTGGCCATCTTAAAAGACTGTCTCCAGTGCACCTTAGAGACCTCAGTTTCAGGCTGGCTTGATGTCCTAATTGAATTGCCTTTGCTGTAGAGCGTAGAAAACAAAACCTCAGAGAGTTTCTCAGACATAGAGAAAGAAGTGGGTGAAGGGAATCCATGATATCTGCTAATAAACAGTGATCATTTTACACCAATCTGAGGGGAGAAAAAAAAAAAAAAAGGATTAATTTATTGAGCTCTGGTGATAGATTTCTCAGAAATGTGTTATTTTTGTATTATATATAACACATTATAGCATGTAATATCAACAGTTATTATATGACCTTATTCTTAACTAGCCCTTCTCATTACTATGTCTCACAGCAGCTTAGAGAGAAATTTTCCCTCACTACCCCTGTTATGCACAGAAGTGACTTGATCAAGGTCACCCATCAGCTAGTGGCAGAACAGAAATTAGACTCTGGAGCCTCTTCACCTTATACTGGTTCTTCCAGACTACAGCATTACGTATAGGCACATGTGTATGTATAATCTACATATGTGTACTGTATCTTGACATTACATATGTACAGGGAATCAAGGAAGTGATCTTTTTAAATAACTGTTCTGCCTGCCACCTCCCATCCTACTGGTGTACTTTTACATAGTCTAATTCTCTACTCCTTAATTTTGCCCTCAACTACTTTAGGGATAGTTTCAAAGATGAAAGATCCAATATCTGCTCCATAGTGGTAGGTGACACAGTGAAGGGCAGTGGGGAAACATTTCCCCATGCCCTTTGGGAGGTTCAGGCTGGGTATTAGGAAAAGCTCTTTCCATAGGGAGGTAGTGCAGCACTGAAACAGGTTGCACAGTGAGGTTATGAAATCTCCATCTTTGGAAGTTTCCAGCACTTGGTTAGACAAAGCTATGTCTGACCTCATCTAGTGTTGGTTTTAAGCAGAAGGTTAGAAGAGATGACCTCCAGAGGTCTCTTTTAATCAACCTTTTTATGATTCTACATTTCTCTCAGATGGCCTCTCATTTTGTCTCATATGATTTTACTTCATCACTGGTAGCCTTATCACTTCTGCTGTGGCGCTAATCCATTCTCCTGTGTGCCTGTTTCAGCCATCTGTTTAATGAAATGGAGTTAGCATCTCTAAATACTGAGCTACTGCATCTACAATATGCACCACAGTGTGCTACAACCATACTGGCTTGCAGTAGAGATGCATTAGCAACAGCACTTCTCCTGCCCGTTGCTGAGGCAAATGTTGTGAATGCCCCTCTGTATCTAACAATTAAAACATAACCACCAACAGGTAAGTGGAAGAGGACACGGAGATGTGAATAAGGGGTAAAAAATGGGTCAGTACCCTAGAACCGCGTCTTGTCATGACAGGGCAATGCCTGCTAACCAAAATACCTGGAGCTCTTGTGCAAAGGAAACAGGTTTGCATGGGTTTGGAGACTGAATTAGAACATCTTATAGCACAGAATGCAAATAATCAGGTAATTTACTCTGTAGCTGTACAGTAATTGCAGTGTAATTAGAATAATTGCATTTTACCTGCAGGACATGTACTTATGGCATGTTGTATTTGCATTAAATATTCAACATATACATTCCAGACCAATTCATCTTTGCTGTAGCTCTATGCTGAAGTCAGTGGATACACTACAGGGATGAATTTGGCTCTCAGTATTTTAACTTGTGCAAGTTACAATCCTGTTGGAGATTCCCATTTTGCAAAAAAAGAATTTTTTAGGAGAGTTTGATGGATTTGGTGATGAAAACTTGCATAGCTTGGGAGTAGTTTGTCCAGTCAAAGTTTAACTTCAACTCATTGGAATAACAGGCAAACAAAAACATACAACAACCAGGTAATCATTCACTGCAGTGAGCAATCAAGCAGTTCACTTCTGGCGGTAGTTTCACACAGACCATACTTTGGGGTCAAGCCAAGGCCTCAACTCCAGCTGCTTTGTGCTAATGAGGCAAGGAAAAGCAACCAAAAATCTGCCTGAAAGGAGTAGCTGTAAATGCCCCCCAGTTGCAAGAGTGTTTTTGAGTGGCATGGGTCTGATGATACACTTGGCTCTCCTCCACGTGCCCTCTTCCCCTGGCATAAGGACAGGAAGAAGCCGTGCCAAGAGCAGCAAGGGGTGAGGGATAGCGTGTGGGAGGGAGGATGAGTCAGTGGTTAGGGCAGGAATTTGGGACGCTGCAGACCTGGGTTCAGGTCCTTGCTCTGCAACAGCCTTTCCACGTGACCTTAACCAAATAATTTATAATAAAATCCACAAAAAGACCTAGAAGAGGTAACAACTAACTTCAGGCAGGTAAGAAATATTCAGACCTATTGAGAGTCTAAAATTCCTGGATTATATATAATGAGCTTTAAGTCTGAGAAAAAAAGCCTGCAGCCCAAGCAGAGAGCTAATCAGTAAGAGAAAGGCATAATTTGAGCAGCATACCTCCAGACATATAAGGTGTTTAAAGGCAGATAGAGCTTTCCCAGGTGTAGAAACTGTTCTGCTTTTGACAAAATACCAGCCTGTTCTTTGGAATAAGGAATAACACCAATGCTTTTCCACTTTCAACTTGTGTACCCTCGTTGCTCAGTTAAAACTTTTTAAAAAACCCACAAAACCCACAACCCTGGAAACTCACTCTGAGGTTAACAAGGCTGAGATTAGGCCAAAGTACAACAAAGCCCATGGCCCACATGCTTCCTATCTGCACAGTTAGCCTAGCTGTAGGTAGGACTCAAACAAACTGCACTGTGCTGAAAGCAGCCAGGTAGTGATATCTAATGGTAGACTAGGCCATGTTATATTCACCCTCCTAATCATATGACCTAAACTGCATAAAAATCATTTTTGGCTATCACTAGGATACTGATCATAGAGGCCTCCAAAGTTCAGCCTATAGTGGAGATACAGGAGGGAAGTATGGCCAGATCTGAGAACACTTACGGTCCTGGGCTTAACCAGCAGGACACTATAGTCTCTCTCTTTCCAGCTGGTCCAGTGGCTGGACAGCTCAGATATTTTCAAATAGACTGGAAACGAATGCAGTAGATATCATCCAGTCTTTGTCTCACAGCTCCCTTAACATTTCTGAGCTCTGCTTCAGAGCTGACTCTGTTTGCAGTTGCAACAACTACTAATTTCAAGAATAAAAGGAAGACAGTTCTTAACAAGACAAAGTCCTCCTTGGCCTTGATGTGATGTTTGTCTGATGACAAGTGCACAAGTTAGCATGGAAACTTTTGCTGTGAGACGCTGGACCATGACATTACTCTGCTTTTCTTTCTCTCCCCTTGCAAACCTTTTAATCCTCTATTAAGTTTGTGCCTCACGTTTTTAAAAATGTGTTCCTTGCTCCAGTCTCCATTGCTGTCTTTGGAGGTGTCCATTGAGCGGGCTAATTGCCCTGTGTGTTTGCTGAAGGAGTTCCTCCAGAGCCCCTTAGATCCTAGTCCTTTCTTAGCTAATTACCATGTGCCACACACTGGAGCTATGGGGCCTCAGGGTGATCATTTTGTTGACAATGTGCAGCAATAACCATATAATCACAGCACAATTATGGAGCATTTATGGAGTTATTTGTGCCGTGTCATGGATGAAGTTAGCAAATGTAATTTACCTCTCACCACTAAAGAGGACGGAGTCTTAAGGTCAAAGGCGGAGCTTTCATTAGAAACTCCACTTTTTAAAACTGCTTTCATAACAGTGAGTTCCCTCAAATCAACTGAAATGATGTTTGTTTGGCTTCTTTTTAATTTCTGTTTTTATCAATTCTGAAACTCCAGCCCAAATTTG
Source organism: Aptenodytes forsteri (assembly GCF_000699145.1). Classification (NCBI taxonomy): domain Eukaryota; kingdom Metazoa; phylum Chordata; class Aves; order Sphenisciformes; family Spheniscidae; genus Aptenodytes; species Aptenodytes forsteri. Next base: position 211,493 of record NW_008795477.1, read on the forward strand.
CTGACAGGAAATTAACTTTCATAAGCTGAAGGAATAACAATAAAAAAAATCTCCACAAAACCCCTCTCACCCAAATATTCTAAATAAATAAATGCATTCATACATAAAAATGTTCCCCATCAACTTCTGTCTGTCTCTTGATACTACTTATCTGTTCATATAAAACTCCTACCAGGTGCAGAGTGATTAAGAAGACCAAAAATAAAACTATTATCTCTCCTGCTAACATTTCCTCACATCATCTGTAGCAGTACATTGGCTGCCGCCTGGATGCTCAATCATGTCTAGTGTTGTAAGGATAGGAGCCATTCTGCCACGGATTAGGAGGGGAACCAGGGTTTAGCAGAGTGGATATGATCAGCTGAGAAACCTGACGGATAGGGCGAGGGGGAAAGGAAAGTGACATTTGTGAAAGATGCCATCCAGAATAGGTCAGATTGAGTAGGAGAGGGCAGGCTTTGGAAGGTTTATCAGAAAGAAAAAAAATTCTTAGTATCACTAGGTCTTTTTCAAATATTGGTGTGTATATATATGGTAATGCGATACACAATAGATGCATATGCATATTACCATATTACCATATATACATGCATATATATGTTCATATGCATACAAACTCACAAAACCTCCCAACATAGACTGTCCCATAAATATATAAATGTATAAATGTATAAATATATAAATGTATAAATATATAAATATATGAAATAAATATAAAATGTATTTCCATTTTCCAATAAAAGAGGATATAGGCTCTCAGACCAACTTTCATATATGGCAGCTTAGAGCAAAAATGTTTTATTCATGAATGATGTGAAACAATAAAAGTGATATATACCTAATAATGAGTGAGCCAATAAACCCCACCAGGCAACTTAACTTTGGAAGTGGAAAAATTGACTTTGTATAACAAATTGCAGAATTATTAATCCTGTTTGAAACCCTTTTTATATCAGACCATTTACTTTAATTCTTGCTACTTTCAACATTATCATACATTATGCATTTTTCTTTGTAATTTTTTTTTCTTTCTGCAAGTACAGTGTGCTCCCAAACTTTAAAGGGCTGGAAGCATTTTAAAGAGAAGCCTACTGGGTAAAAGAAAAAGCAAGGGATAAATTATTTAGACCATTCTGAGGTACTCATCCCTGCAAAAACTCCCTCACAGTGGTCCCTCACAGACCACTGATGAATTAAGCTTTGTGAAACCCTTGCAAGGGAAGGAAATATCATCTCCTCGTTACATGAGCAGAGAAGTGGAAGCACAGAGCTACTGCTGTGTCTACACTAGGCTGAGAAAGAAGCCTCCAGAGGGGCCCTAAGCTCACCGTACTCACCCTTCCTCATATCTTCTGTCCACACACTCGATTCTGTCCACAGGCATTCGATCACCAAATGCCTGGTGAACATCCTCTGGCCTTCCTGCAAATGGGGGAAGGGGAGGAGATACGGGGAGAACTTGCCTTAAGGTGTCTTTCTTAAGAGTCATAAGCAGGGACAAATAGACTTAAATTAAAGCTGGCACTCTAACTTCAGAATGCAGGTTGGTCTTTAGACTCATCTGCAAGGAAGCAGAGAAAGACATGTGAGCTGAGTCAAATGGTGGCTGAAGAGAGACGAGGTGGCTTTGTGTAGGAAAGCCCACTTTGTTATGCCATGATTCATCCACGAAGAGCCTTGGCCATGTACCTGGTGATATGAATACACTGTATGTGGGCTTGTGCATGGGGGAGCTTGTATGGGTGGGAAGGTATGTAAGCTTCAGGCTACGTCTGCAATACAAGACATCTGGTCTTGAGGGTGCTCTTAATGCCTACCCCTACTAGGAAGTATCAATATAACCAGTATTTTCCTAAAAGGCAAATTTTAGATGCACAGTGTAAAACTTGATCCACTTAAAAGAATCTAGAACCTGAGGTCTTAGGTCACTGAAGATCTACAGCTCCATCTGGGGTCTATGAGAGTCCCATAAGACTCAAAGTTGAGTAAGAGTTCAATGATAAGGCTATCCAGTTTACTGACTATAATCAACCGACTGGCAAAAATTAGGCTAATATTTATTCTCAAACTGTGCTGGTCAGAATCATGGCTAGCAACAGGCCAAAGGCACAAATGTCATGAGTATATAGGTATATCCAGCACACATACTTTTTTCTCAGGAGAAAACTCCAAACCCTTGCACTGCCCAAAATTAAGCCTTAAAAGAAAAAACAAGAAGGAATGTGTTTTCAGCTATAATCTACTGTTAGTTCCTGGATACTTTTCTATTCAACACCCTTACCTCTCACACATAGTTCTGTATTTGTTCTTTTTAATGCCTAAGGTGTTTGCTACAACAGTGACAGCAATAATGTAGGGTTTTTGCTTTCAGTCATTTTAAGCCTGAGAGATCTTAAGATCTCAGAAAAAATCACAAAATAGGTAATCACAAAATTCCCATTGAGTTTGTGTCATGGTTTAACCCCAGTCGGCAACTAAGCACCATGCAGCCGCTTGCTCACTCCCCCACGGTGGGATGGGGATGAGAATCAGAAGTGTAAAAGCGAAAAA
>NW_008795477.1:214456-243647 GCF_000699145.1 Aptenodytes forsteri
CAGCAACAACGAAAACATCAGTGTGTTATTCACATTATTCTCATGCTATATCCAAAACACAGCACTATGACAGCTACTAGGAAGAAAATTAAGTCTATCCCAGCCAAAACCAGAACAGTTCGATAGGACTGAATTTGAACTATAGCCTCTTTGAGATGAAGTAAAAGAATTAACTGGTTAGTTTTTGTAATTCAATATAGCAGTATGCCAAGCCTGGCTAGAACAGTAATAATTTTTTTAGTCATTAGCAGAGCTTTTCAGTAAGAAGATATGCTGTCAATTGGCAAGCAGCTGTCCCAACTAGGTAATCAGAGTGAGGTTATGTTTCTATAGTGGACCTTAAAGAATGAAATCCCTTAAACTCAGCTACAGCAATGCCCGTCTTCCAGGTGTGTTTAATCCCTATTTTTTTCTTCTGACTTAGAAGACATGCAGTTCAGGAACAATAACACCAACAGCAGCTGGTTAACTTTGATTACTTTTTTTGGTTAGCAAACATATACATGCGTTAGAGATCATGTTTATAGAGAAGTCTATTCTTGAGAAATCATTTTGGTTTACTACAAATTCTACTTCTGGGCAAGCCTTCCTCTAATCTTTCTCTGAACAGGTTAGATAATAATCTTGAAGAGTCCTTAAAGATATCAACCATTTCTTTTCACCCTCCTTCCTTTGCCAAGATTAACAGTTTCAAACTTTCATATTTTCTAACTATGCATAATGCATTTCCAGATGTGAGCATGTACTTAATCCAGTGAATTCTCCTCCAAAGTAACATTTCCACTTAAAGAAACCTGGAGTTCCAACAACCTAAACTCCCAAACTTTTCTCTAGTACTTTGTCACCAGTTACCATCTCTCTGTCAATCTGTACAAAAAGCCTATTACAATGTGAGTTACCACTTTGGAAAATAAGGACTCCTTTATCCTCTTCTCAGTTTCTCTAGTAACTTGTATGTCTATGACAGATATTTCTTCTCCCTTATTTTCTAACTTTTAGCATCCTCACTGAGGCATCTTTTAAAATTAATATTCAGCTCTGTAGTAAACTGAATTTTACTTTAAATAATTAATTAATAATTTAATTTATTTAAATAATAATTAATTTACTTCTGTAGGAAGGGAAGAAGAGGTACCTCCATTGGATCACTCTAGCAGCACCTATTTTTCTCTTTATTGATCTTACAGTGTGTAAAATTATAGTCTTACCTCCTGTATCTCGTGTAGTGAACACTTTATGTGTGGTAAATCCATGAAGTTTTAACTGTATGTAAACAGTGTCTCTCATTTTTTATGTAAAAAAATGAGTCCAAAAGGGGACCTAAGAGCATATAGACTTTGGAAGTATGACCAAAATACCTATGTTCATAACAAAAAAATAATAATTTTGTGCATTTACCTCATTGATACTCTGTCTCTTTCCTGTCCTCCAAAATCCCCTTTATTCTCTGCTCATGCATCTCTCTGTACTCCCTTTCTTCTATTACTTTGTTAGTAATCTATGTAATACTGATTTTGAAGCTCTGAACACAGTTGATGTTGCTGATAAAAAAACAACCAAACAAAAAAAAACCCAACCCAAGACCCCCACATGATGTTACTGCAAAGAAAGCTGTATTATGCTACAATATAAAGCATGTGAAAAACAGATTTATACAGAGTAATTTCAAGTTTCCATTTCCAGACATGGAGGGAGACAGAAAGAGACTAATAGGGGACTGGGATGGAGGGAGGCTTGCTTTAATTTATGGTTTGAAAGCATTTCTATTTAAACTTTTCCACACAGAGGGTCAGATGCATAGAAAGAGGTTCATTTGCATGAAGCACTAAAGGTGTGAGCCCTTGAGCAAGTCAACTCTTGGTGTTCAGACGCTAACGATACCGTCCATCACGGCACAGCCTTAGGTAGGAAGGTACTAAGGCCTAAATGAAGCTGAGTATTTTTCATTGTGGTGACCCCAGCACTGGGCAAATATTGTACAACATCTTGTGCCAGCAGCCAAAGTGATTTACATATTTTTTTTTTTTCTTCTCTCTGAATAGAGTGGACAGCTGGTGAATCCTTACGCCTATTAATCTTTCTGTGCACAATCATCTTGTGGTATGTAACAACTATTTTTCAATCTTTGGGGCATCAAGTGAAGTAATGAATAACTTATATTCTTATAGGACTGATGGGTGTTACTGAACGACACATTATGTTTGAGGGTGAAGAGAAGGAGGGAGAAGGGAAATGCTGGCATAAGGCAAACAGCCTATTATTGCCTTTTCATTGTGGCAAACAAAAAGAATTCTTTCTAATCTGTTCCTCAGGGGATCACCATAAAACTCTGACCATCGATACATATTTCGTGTGTGTGTGCATGCATGTGAGTATCTGTGTTAAACTTTGTTGCTGTCAGGTAGGATTTTTAGTACTTCAAATTTCTTGGTGTCTCTAGTCTTAAACTAAATTGGTGAAGCTATAAAAGTTTTAATCTTTCTTGGCCCAGAAACTGAAATTGTTGTGCCAGCTGCACAGAACAAGTCATGGCAGTATGTAGCACAGAATATAAGACACTATGTGTGGTTGAACAATGAACTCAGGCACCCAGTTTCATACAAAAGGAAAAGGAGATGAGCCAATACTTTGATAATTTAATCAGCTCTAAATTGAAAGGAAGATATATGTTTGATGGAGAATGGGGCAGTGAAATTTATAGGATCAGGTTCTGATGTGAGATTTTAGAAATGTCTTATTAATATGTTTGAAACTAAAATCTTGATAATTATTCATAACAAATCATATCGGCCTGGAACGTAGCAATAGTGGGATGAAAAAAAGGCTGGATAAGTTTCTCTGTGTGAAACAGGGATCCTTATTCCAAAAGTTTGTTCTTTACCTTAATTTTGAGGAATGTTTCGAGAGTTTACATAACTTCTCATGGTCCCTCCCAATTATAGGTCCCAGGTGCAATCCAAATGTGCAGTCTCTAAATACAGTGAGTGGAGGATTGCAGTCCCTCCCAAATGCCGTATCACAGGAGCATCAGTACTCGAGATCCATATTCTAACTCTGATGGGTTATGATGTTCAAACACTTTAGATCAAGGTAAAGCATACTGGAGCAAAATTTGGAGACTACACACTGATCTGGCTTAACACCCTTTTGAGGTACACCTCTCGGCTTTGCTGTCTGTGTCTCTCTCCTCCTTTGCATGCTCTTTTACTGCTTTTCCTTATTGCAACGTACATAATTCCCCTTTGAGTGGAAGCCTGTGAGTTTGTGACAGCCAAACATGGTTGAGAGAAAGCACTTACTTCATTTTAACCAAAAAAAAACCCCAAACAATCACTGAACAAGAAATAAGACTGGACTCTTTACAGAGACAGGAAGATTTTTCTGAGCAGTAAGTATGTTAAATAATATTCTTTGCTGTGCATTGCAGAAAATAAGAGAGAGAAAAAAATTCAGTGTTCAGAGAAAACTGTCATTAAAGTTCACAAATGTGTTAGCAATTTGATTCAGGTATTACTACTATTACTACTACTACTACTACTACTACTACTACTACTACTACTACTACTACTACTATTCTCCTCTAGCCTAGACAAATTGTCAGTCTAAAAAAGAGGAGCACAAGCAGTATAAATCATTTATTCCATTGCAAAAGAGAGGTGCTTCTGCAGAATGGGATGCTGAGAACATTTCAGGGGGTTACCCCACAGAATGCTGATTAGCTCCTCCTCAGATCCCCCTCACACAAAATACTAGCATATAATTAAATTTGTGTTCTTTGATTATCAGTCAAAGACTCATTGTGAATGGTACCAACCCCTTTGGAAGGCAACCAGCCCACTTCCAATTAAAAACTACCTGACTATAAATAATAAAAGCATATTACATACACAGTAAATAATGGTTCTTAAAATAATATATTTCAGGAGCTATATTTTAAGGACACCATATGTGTTCCCTGTTTAATGAGCTCTTCCCTCTATCAGTTATGTGTTCCCTGTATAATGAGCTCTTCCCTCTATCAGTATAACCAGCAGCCTCTCAAATCTAGAGGCAAAAAGATTAATTTGTTGGGTTATGTTTTTTTCTAAATATTAACCAGTTGTTTTTCCTTCTCCATCTTTAAAAGTAAATTCCCTGTTTTCTACATTCCCATTTCCCTTCACAGCAGAGAACAACCTGAAATTTAAAAGTAAATTTTCAGAAAAGAAAGAAAGAACATTCTCGTTTTTGGAGATGTAATCTTAATGCGTGTATAAGGATGCTTATATGGAATATATATATGTCTGTGTGATATGTGTGTGTTTGGTATTATATGTATGTATGTATTTGTATATATGTATATATAAATACATATGTTATGTAGACATAACACTAAAACCAGTTGCATTAGATGATAATGACATACTTAATAGCAACTATTTCATAACGTTTTTTTTTAAAATATAGTGTTAATTATTCAAATAAAAGACATTATGCAGTTCATTATGTACTAATTTAAAAAGAAAAAAAAAAGTGTGGAATTAATGTTAAAAACAGGAATGGGATTCTTCCATACCCTAGAATATACAATAACACTGAAGGACACTTTCTCACTGAGTTTGAGGTGACAACACATCTGAATGCATGTGTATTTGGCTATTTTAAGGAGGTGAAATTGTCTTTTTCCCACCTGAAAAGTCTCATCTCAGGAGCAGGAAAGACTTTTTCCATACTGGCTGCAGTCAAAGTCCTACTGCATAATGAGACAAACTCTGGGTTTCATAGGAGATCTTAATTCTTACATTTCAAAATTTTTTAGTGCTTAGACCTTTCCCCATAGAGATGTCTATATGTATGTACATACAAACATACAAAAATACATACTATACATTCTACATTCAAAGCCCTCAAAATGTTTTACAAATTATGTAGAAAAGAAACTAAGGATTGTCTCATACAATATGTATCATCCAGAAGTGAAATTAATTTTAAACAGAAAATTGAAAGAATATAGTTGCCATTCCCAATTTGAAGAGGAAAATGAAAAGCATTCAAAGTGCACTTTGGACCAGATAACAACATTTACACTTCCACTCTTGAGAACTGTTGTGACATATCTATGACTTCAAGCTGTCAGGATCATGTCAGGAAGAAACTACACCAACTTATAGGTTATTCCATAACTGGCTATTTCAGAGGTTTCGTAGCTTTCTGTGCTACAAAAGCACAAAACAATTGAAAATAAATTATTAAGAGAAATGTACCAAAAGTTAAGAACAATATAATGAAAGGAAAACAGTGAGGATCCACCAACGACAGCCACAAGCACTGGAGCTAAAGTAGTCTGGTTTCCAATAGATTTGTGAATTTTTTGTTGATTCACTTTTTAGTGAATTATGTTAGAATTTTCTGTTATCTCCACATTTACTGATAATATTTTTTTCTTGTCTTCCTGTTAGATGGTCTGTAGTGGTTTATGATTACTAGTAAGAATATCGACGTAAGTAGCCTTGAGCTGTTTGCACTGGTGAAACAGAGACAGTTTGCGCATTCTTGCCATTAAATGTTGGTATTTGCAAAACCAGCAAGTTCTGCTACTTCTATTTTCAGCTCATGTTGAAGCCATCTGCCTTGATGGTTTATTGGCATTTGAGAAGACTAAGACTTTGAATTGCTTTGATTGTGAGAAGAGCTGTATTTGACTTCCACAATGAAGACCTCACAAGATAAAAGTATTATTGCATTCTATCTAGCTACTGCAAATACCTCGTTTGCTTTCTCTATTATCATTATTTTTCAAATCTGTGAGTACTTAATTATCTTGAGACCATCACTCCTCAGCCCCACTAGGTTTAAAACAGTCAAGAAGTTCAGAGAGATATTATGGGAGACCCAGATGTACCTACAGACCAACTGATCATGTTGTCTCATTCCCACAGGAAAGCAGCCTACACAGAATTATAATTTATTGCAAGAGACTGGAACGCCCATGTCCCACAGCTAATATCTAGGCCATGGAAATGTGCCTCTGTGCCTGCCTGCATCTTCTGACCATCTGCCTTTGTTTCTCTATTTCTCTTGCTCTCCAGCTCCCACATAAACTAGAATAATTCTAACAACAAACACTAAAAAGGAAAACAGTTTCATAACATTACATGTTTTTTTCTTAATGGTGGCGGTTTTAGGTCTCAGTATACCCTAAGGAAGAGGAGGAATTTGATACTGAATCTTTTGTAAATGTGTAACCTCACTGTATAAGAAGGAGCATCGACTGTGTAACTGCCTGTAAACATTTCATTTTGTTTCTATTCTTTAAAAACTCTTGAGGGATGTTTCCCAGAAGTGAAGTAGGTAGCATGGGGATTAGATCTCAAAACAGACTGAGTTGTTGTCATGGTTTAACTCCAGATGGCAACTAAGCACCTCACAGCCGCTTGCTCACTCCCCTCCAGTGGGGTGGGGGAGAGAATCAGAAGAGTAAAAGTAAGAGAACTCACAGGTTGAGATAAAGACAGTTTAATAGGGAAAGCAAAAGCCGCACACGCCAGCAAAGCAAAAGAAAGAATTAATTCACTCCTTCCCATGGCAGGCAGGTGTTCAGCCATCTCCAGGAAAGCAGGGCTCCATCACGCCTAACGGTGACTTGGGCAGACAAATGCCATCACTCTGAACGTCCCCCCTTCCTTCTTCTTCCCCCAGCTTTATATGCTGAGCATGACGTCACATGGTGTGGAATATCCCTTTGGTCAGTTGGGGTCAGCTGTCCCGGCTGTGTCCCCTCCCAGCTTCTTGTGCCCCCCCAGCCTGCTCGCTGGTGGGGTGGGGTGAGGAGCAGAAAAGGCCTTGACTCTGTGTCAGCACTGCTCAGCAATAACGAAAACATCCCTGTGTTATCAACACTGTTTCCAGCACAAATCCAAAACATAGCCCCATCCTAGCTACTGTGAAGAAAATTAACTCTATCCCAGCCAAAACCAGCACAGGTGTCTAGTACAACTGGAAATTAGTCATTGCATTTCTCTTTCCACTGTATTAAGAAAGCTGGGTATTTAATGGGAGTTACAACTGTGTCAGGAAAAAGCAAAGAGACCCTGAGAACAGCAGCATGTTTGAAAACACCCCTCTTTTTTTAGTATCTGAGCACTTCTTTGAACAAGTCATCTCTGGGAGCATGGTCTCCAGGGTATAAACTATCTTCCTGAAATTAGCCATGTACATATAGTATTCCCTTGGGCTGCCCTTTACTGATACTCTGTTATTTGAGGATGAGGCAGCAAGATGGTGCAGCAAGCGTTTAACATAACATGCGGCCATTACAGCACCCGTACAGAAACTGAAACACATGGGCTTAGTTCAGATTTCAGCTTCTGTGGATTGAAATCCGTATCTGTGAGGAAAGTTACTCAAATGTATAAACACAAAACAACATCTGTGACCATGCTATACGCCTCTTCAGCTGAAGTGAAGGCATTATACAGCAAGAGCCATGGATCCAGAAGGACAAGAATGAAACATTGGCTAGTGTGACTTAGCAGAGTATTATTTAAGGGAGACCTGGATTTAAGACCAAGTCTGTATTTTAATCATCACTATTAGTGATTAAAAGTCCTTTGTGCAGGGACCATTAATTGTGTCCTACACAGAGAGCCCGGTGAGCTGGCAGCAGAACCCCTCTGCCTTCTCATTGAGAGCTTCCACGAAAAGTGCATCATGATCATTTCACCTGATGAAGGAGAACACCTCCTGTAGTCATTTTTCACCTCCACACAATGTAATGATGCAAAAGAAGAGCTTCACTTTGTCACTGCTTCACATGCCAGGCCCCCATGTTTGTGACCACCTTCCAACAACATCCCAAAATAAACCCAGGAATTTTAGAGAAGATTGCCCTATCCCTCACTCAGGTATCATGATCTGATTTAGTGAACCCTGCTTTATAATATCCATATACACATCATCACTATGACTACTACTTGACTTCATGGTTATCTTGGCTTCAACCAGAAATATAATCTCCTCTGATTTCAAACCACCTTGTTCTCCAGACTGATAATGTTATTTTTGTTGCCCATGTTCCTTCATCTCCAAATTTTTAGGTAAATCAGGCTATCTTCAGCCAATTAAAAATTATTGCTACTTAGGCCTGGAGAGAATCATTCTATTTGACATATCCAGAAAGTTTCTGGTAAAACAGAAAGGATGTATTGGTTGTCCCCTATAACTTCCCTATAATTTCATGGGAATTGATCCCATAAATGATTATTCATTCAGGTGAATGAGGAAGGTTGTCAACTGTAGCTAGTAACAGAAGAACTGGAACAGATTTTTCAAAACATTGTTATTTGGCCCAATTCTGCTTTTTCATGATTGTTATAATTTCAAAGAGAAAAGTTGTATTTTTTTTTCCTTTTATTGTCTCAGGAAAATCACTGCTAGCAGTAAAAATCGGAATATTTTACCCATGTATTTTTTAATAATTCTCTTTAAAATATAAGAAGCTAGCAAACTGTTTTCTCATTCATTAATAAACCTTTATTGTTTGTTGTTTAATGAAAAAATAAAAGAAGAGAGGGAAAAATGAATCACAAACAAGTCTCAGTTAGGAGAAGGTACCAGAAACCTTTCTGAGGGTTTCTTTTTACAGTTCTGTGCCTCATTGCTACTCTGTGCATTTTCTCACATTGCTTAAATTCTTTCACAGTCTCAGGGAAGGGTTTCATTTGAAGTGAGCTGGAATCAATTTTAAAATGGAGGGCTGTTAATCCAGAAAGTGTTCTTGTTTGTAACCAGATATCCATGTGTTGAGGGAGACAAGTTTCTGTGGCCCAGTGTCCACATCCCAAAACTGTGAAATGAATTTGGACATGTGTCACAAGGCAAACACACATGGCCTAACCAAGCCAAAAAAAAAAAAAAAAAAAAGCGTTCTCTTTTTCCTTTCTACTACTTTATCTTTCAGCTATATATGAGCTGATGCGATACTTGTCAATCAATGCAATAGGAAATGAAACAACTGGAGTAAGTCTCTGTTTATCTGAAATGTGCAGAACTGCTTTCTGGTTTTTTTTTTTTTCCTTTTCTGTAGACATTATTACATTTTCCACTGCCACCTGACAAAGAAACTTATGATTTACTGTGATACATACTAATGTGGCACATGTACAGTTTAAAAGAAAAGGGTAGGAAGAATCTATTGCTGAATAAACTTTTACTAGGGAACATTGATTTGGTAGTTACTTCCTTTTGAGTGCCAAATGGTAGACCCTGACTGTAATCTTTGAAATTGGACTTCAACAGTGGCCAAATTTGAAGGGAATTTGGGCTTTGAAGTGTGTTTAGATCCATCTCTGTTACAAAGAAGATGACTGTGATGGGCTGCATTTGTAACTGGGTTTGTACCACCCAGTTTCTAGCAAAGCTGGTCTTTAGCGATGGACAGATATAACTATCCAATGACAGACTGGTGCCCAAAGGGACTGTGAAAATGCTATACTGTAAGTATCATGTAAATTAAGTGAGTAGTGTCAACAAAATGCCATGAAAAATACCACCAACCTTTGACAGTGGTTAAAAAGCAAAGTGGTATTGGGATAGCTCTCCAGCTAATCTGCCATCTGACCCACCTGGAAAGCAACAGCAGAGGAACTTGTGCTGAATGTTCAACTGATTGAGAGATACAGTAAAGAGATTATGTTCCTATCCCGGTGCAAAAAACTGCTCCCATATGGGCTCAAGACCAAAGTAATTTTTCTTTACACTACTTCCTTTCAGTTTATGAGACTGATTAAGAATAACCCTGAAGAGAGCAACTCCATATATATCGTCTGATCTGAAGGGCATCTGAGGACTTTCTTAGCTGGGATTTGCTTTTGCTTTGGTGCAAAAACTTCATCACCGCAGTGGAGACACATGTCACCAGAGTAGGAGAGCTGGACCAGGATTCTCCATGAAGAACTTCCAGGGTGCTCTCTAAAACTGACTACTTCAATATAGGAAAATATGTGGTTTGAAAGTAATATGAATTTAAATTCCTGCTTGAAGATTCCTCATAATAAGGACCCTGAGTGGACCAACAGACTCTGCAACATTTTTCCCCAAACTATGCTCCTAGGAGTCCGGCTGCATATGCTTAAGATCAACTCTCGATGCAGCCGTGTAACCTTTGATAAGACTGCTGGGAAAAGACCTGTATGAGAAGAAGCTGTGAGAACACTCATCTGGGGCCTCTGTCCCCTGACTCAGGAGCTACTGCTGTTGCCTGAGCTCTTGGTCCTTGTCTGAGCTATACTGCAGGCACGCCGGTGCCACATTCCTCTCTGATGCTGAAGCTGACCTGCTGATTGAGCTTCCTGGCTTGGCCTCAGACCTGTTTCATCACTACGCACTTGTCCGGGAATCACTGCTTGTGGCTGACCCTGGTTACCATCACTGGACCTGCTCTTCTTGCTGTCACCCTCAGCTCCTGGCTCCCCTTCCCCTGCTCAGCAGCCTGCTCTTGCTGCTCCCTAATGTTATATGAATCCTTTTATACCACCTTCCCCGGCAAAGTATAAATGTGTTAGGAGGACTGAGGTTTACGGAACTCAGAAGTCCAGTCTACTCCCACAATCCATTCTGCATACCAGGTGGTCAATGACATAGCTCTTTGTGGATGTACTTGTGTACTCACTTGAAGATGTCAGATAAATAATTTAAAAAAAAGTTCCACTTATTATTAATGGAGCATATTGATCCTCAGTGTTGTCATTTTCCCCTTTCATGTTACATGTCTTCTTTCACAAATTGTATTTAAAATACCCCTAGCAAATAGAAAATGACTACTTCTAATCTCTTGAAAAAATGGCCAGATCATCAGCAGGAATAAGCTAACACATCACCATTCATGTTACTGAAAAAGACTTTCTTGTATAACGTACTGACAAATTATTATGGTGTACATATGAAAACAATACATTGATCCTAATTCTAAAGTTAGTCAAATACTCTTTATTATTATTATTTACTTTACCATGGCATCCAGAAAACCCAGAACATGCATTATAATCCAACTGCATTAGATACTGCTCAACACACAACAAAAACTCATATCATGATATCAGTCCTAAATAGTTTAATAGTTTTTATTTCCTTTTTGCTGTATTGTTTGCTAAGCTAAATGCTGTAAAGACAAATTTTGAGAATAGCTCCCTGGCAAAAAAAGAAAAAAAAAAGCCTGTGAGGATTATCAACTCTTCCTGAAAGTTGAAATTTTTACATGAAAACGTAGCTAGGTCCTGTTGTAAATCCAGAGCTCAGGGAAATCTGATCATTACTGCCCCAGGGTAGGGACTCAGGTCTTCAGAATTCTTGTTTCTGAGCTTGTGTCTGTCTTCTTGGTGTGTCTTTGAGAAGACACATTCCTGCATCTCTTTGTTAATCTATAAAATGCTTCTAACACTATTTGGATGCACTGTAGGTCTTATTTACACATTTTTTCCAAAAACATTTTGTTATCCTTAGTAGAAGTATCCACTTATATGCAAATATATAAATACATTGTAGTGTGAGATTTCCACTGTGCCCCAAAGCCCTGGACCCTTAAGAAGTGAATTGCTCTTTGGAGATGCTGTTCTCACTTTTGCCATTTGTTATAAAGGGAATCTAGAAAAAACACACTTCCTTCCTCAGTTCCCTAGTGAAGCACCAAGTTGGGTAGGCTGAATAACATTAGTGATGTTTCCACTGCTACCTAATGGCCCACGGGTGATTTTAGGGGGGGTGGGGTGGGGTGGGGTGTCTGTTGATGGTGGAAATCTCTGAGTCTTTGAGCCCCATCAGCTCTCTCCATCATTGGAGCTTCAAAAGGAAACTTCACTTTCAGTACTTTCCATACACAACGGACTTCCTTTGCTCTGAAAAACTCTTTTGCTACAGTCTAGTCAGTCCATATAGTGTTCTAGCTTAGGGTTGATAATGTTATTGTAGGACCTAGAAGAGAAAAACCCCTATCATCTGATTCACAAGGTGAAGCTAATGGAAAATCAGCTGATATGGTTAGGCAGGTCTGGCAGAAACTGGGTGGCATGAATCCTTTATTACCCCAGGATCTTGATAGTGTCTTGATTCAGGCAGCGTGTCTTGGAAGTAGTGTCTCCCCAATATCTATATGTTACCTGTGTTCCTTTTCTTTTTTCTATAGGACCAATTCTTATTTTCTATATTTACTATGGTATGTAAGGCTGACCTAAAGCCAACTCTCTTTCAAGTTTATTTATACGCCAGCTTCCATGATAAATAAACTCTGTTCCTGCATCTTCAGTGGCTATCCAGCTTGGCCCTGAAAGTTGTACTGAATGGCTGCATATAAGGTCTGCCCTCTTCTAGAATGTATCTACTGGTTACTACTGCTCTAGCATGGCAGCAGCAAAGACATTTCAAATCCTGTTTTAACAGAAACCTTCTCTATGACCTCAGAAGTTACATTTATTCTTTCTGTGACTCAATCTCTTATATTTTCCTACCTCCCACTAGTGCTCAAATATGATGATAACAGGACCCTGGACCCTGTTATTACCACAGATTGATGTGTATAAGTACTTGTCCCCTCAATCAGCAGGAATCTTTGCACTAATTGTCATTTGAAATGATTGCTTTTGCTTGCTGTATTCAGCTATTTTCAGCACTGTGGGGTGCATGACGCAGTGAAATGGTGGGTCTCCAGTACAAAACACTTTGTCCTTTCCCTAAACGACAGGGCAGAGTCCAATCTTGTTCTTAGTATTTTGCACCACTTGTTCCTCCTCAGCCCTGAAGCCTTGTCATTCTGTTTGGAGTATTATGTGGATCAAGACTATCCAGGAGAGGATGTGAATTGAGGTTGGCACAAAGTGTGTGATTGGCGCCAGTGATGAATTCTTATTGTGTCGAGATTTTAGGCATGACAGTTATTGGTAAGCCAATCCGAAATAATCCCATTCAAACCTGCCAGATTTGCTACAAAGTGATGTGTTCCTGAAGATCCTTGCCAGAATAATGATTGATGCCCGCTGCCAATCAGTGCTGAGATTCAGTTGCTTCCTGATGTCATTTAACTGTGGCTACACAGAGCATTTAACAAAATGAAGGGGCATATTTGATGTTTAATGAATAAAGCTACCTACAGTTGCTCATTTAATAGGTGCACACCTTTGTTCATTGGAAGGCAAGCCTGGGCAAATCACTTGACTTTCTTGTGCTTCAGTCAATCCATCACTTGAGTAACAATAAAACAAACAAACAAACAAACAAAAATAACATACACATACATAAAAAACCCCAAAACACCAAAAACCAAGCTCACCTGAAAAACAGTCAGCATTTGACCTAGTAGTTACTAGGGAAATAATATGTGCATTGCCCATGTTGTAGTCTCTCATCAAAGTAGCTCTTAGCTTCGGTGATTGTACATTACTCCACAGATGACATCAAGATATCTTATTATCTGCAGAAAAAAAAAAGATTATTTGATTTTATATTATGTTATTTTACATTTTTTGACACTTGCAAGTGAATATAATTAATAGATAAGGAATTCTATTTTGACACTATTTTGCATAATTTTTATAGAAGTGTGACGCTATGTTTTTGTAGATCGCTCCTCTCCAGCGAACTACTAAATTTTAGGAAAATGCTTAAATCTCACTGGTAGCAATGGGATATCAGTGTATGCTTACATTTAAGCTTTTACTCAAATGCTTTCTGAACAGGAAAGCTACTCAAAACAAAACAAAAAAAAAGAAAAGAAAAGTTGAGGCACATCAGACCCAAGATGCATATGCTAAAGGATTATAAACATGCCAAGAAATGTGGGTAGGCCACGAGCAAAGGTAGGTATAGTCAACAAAGACCCCAGTACTTTATCTTAAGCTTCAGTCTTGTTGTATTAATTAAAAACTCCCAGAGACTCAGGACACAAGAATTATATTGATGCAATTTTTCTCTTTTATGCAAGGAGAAACTCACCTGATAATACTAACAATGGCACTTGCATAGCACTTTAAGTTGGCAAAGTGCTGTACCAACAACAGATAAACTACACCCTGGTTTGTATTATTTCTTTTACTGCTTTTACAGGATAGGTTTTAGAGGGCAAAGAATAGGGACAAATCTCCCCTGCAGTTACTGCACTGTCTAAGGGCTTCATCCAAACTAGTCTTTCCCTTGGGTTCCTGCTAAGTCAGGTTCTCTTGCTTACAACTTTTGTACCTTTTCCACACTAATTAAAAAAAAAAAAAAGGCAGCAACAAAACAAAAAAAACAAAACCTTCTTCTCTTGATTCATATTATAGTTATCTTAAGCAGCATCACTGCAGTGCTTGGACTGGACATCAATGAATTCTGTAGATCTTCGCAAGCTGTAGTTAAAATATTCCAAGCACTTAGCATCAGCACAATTTTATACTCACCTGAGACAAAATAAATGACACACAGCTTGTTTTTTAAGCAAGTTTAACAACATTTAACAGCAGGGGGATGAATAATAAAGTTTTCTGTGATGCATATTGAGACCTCCCAACAGAAACCAAGATGTCAGTTCACAAGTCTAACCTCAGAGTCAGCTCTTCTCAATATATATTACTCCACTTATCAAAAACTGGTGACCATACTAATCTTGTTAAATAGTTTACACTCAGCATTAACTACAGATTTTCCCCCCTCTCTGTATTTCTATATATATTACTATAATATATTAAACCAGTTCTGCCTTTCTGTGGGAACACGAACTAATGAGCTCTTTTACAACTTCTTCCACCCATGTTGGGAGGGAAAGGAATAACTTCCCTTTCTAGCTCTTTCTTTTCATTTAAAAAACTCAAAGCTTTGCAGTCCTCACTGACATGAAGTCATGTCCAAGCTAGATCCCAGAATATTGAGGATCTCAATTCCCAAAATCTCCTGCGAATGTAACCAATACTCTCAATATCCTACAGCAGCAGGGTCTGCTCAGGAGCTGCAAGGAACCATTAAAACTTTCCTTTCTCTCCCCTCATAGTGCTCGCATATTTCCTAAACTTATTTACTTTGCTGAAATAAATCCTAGTATTTTTTTTCCCTAAACTCTGCCCTTTACTTCCTAATCTTCATCTGTGTCTACTAAGGGAGTCTTTTACTCACAGGGTTCAGCTGACAAAGTCCAACTCCTACAGATCAGTCAGTAAGCTGTGCCTATATTCAGCTATGTCCTGAAAGAAATGTAAGGCTAATCTGCATTAACCAGAAGCGTGACTTGTGTCTTCCTTCATAAGAAGGCTTTTTTGTCATCTTTTGAAAACCATTTCACCAAGTTCACATGAGTAACTTCTGCATTATTCCGCTGGCTTTTTTCAGAGGCATGCAGCTTGCCAATTAAATCGTTTGAAGTTGCTGAATTATTTGCTGTGTGTGATAGTCACATAGGTGTATACAGAACGTGCTGCATTTAATCTTTAATGGATGGAAAATTGCTGTCACTATGAATTTTGCCAACTCTTGCTTCTGCCCCCCCTCCCCACCTTGCAAATGGTTTTAGAATGTAAATGCAAACACATTAAGTATAAAGAATGAATTTGGCATATAAATTAATGGTTTCATGTCAGAGACAGTACAGGTTTTGTTTGTTGGGGGAAGAAGCTAAAACATGCATTAAATCTACTGAATGGCTTCAGGTGACTGACCAGCACATTTTGTCCACAGGATGAGTTGCAGAAACAGATCTCAGCTGTGCAATGGCTGGCTGACTTTCAGTATTATTTTTTTTTCTGTTTGTTTTTTTGTTTGTTTTCTTTTTGCTTCAAAGTGTCTTTACCCATGAACCCGCAGAGTTCCTCCCAATACAAACTATCAAGTTTCACACTACAAGTTTTCAATGGCAGCCAATCTGGAGGACTGCATATATCTACCCCCAGACAGCTGCATTATGGAGCTAAAGGAACTGCATCTAAATTCATGAGCCGATAAAAAGTAATCTGGCTAAAGTCTTTTTTATACCAGAATATACACTGATAATCACACCCCCTTGAATTACAAATGTTCCATAACCATTCAAACTGGTACTGAGTTACTGACATTATTTGAAGTAATGACATAATAAAACACACTTTAAAAGACAAACCCGTAATTTACTTACTTCTCACTTTAAAAATGTTTTAGAAATCTTTTGAGATCATAATTGATGGGATACCAGATTTCATAGACCATCAAAAAGTTGAATATGTTTTAATAAACCCAAAAAATTAAAGTCACTTTAGTTTACTAGCTGGTTTTAGATTTTTTTTATTATTATTATTATTTCCTGTTTTTTCCCTTTCTTTTATCTTCCTGATCAGTTCTCTCTTTCTCCCCCTAATATTTTAAACCTGCAGCTAAAAATTAATTAAAAATTATACTGACCTTCAGCTTTATCTCATTAATAAATATATAGGTTTTTCTTTTCTCCTTAGAGACCACAGATATATCCCCATTCTCAACTTGATATTGTTATAGGGAGGTACGTAGAAATGAGGTTTTTGATGCACCCAGAGGGCATCTAACCTCCGTCATAGTGGTGTGACTACCTACCTGTGTGTGCTATACAAAACAGTGATAATTAATAAGGTTTCTCAGCATAAGGGCCTCGAGGAACTTGCAGGGTCCATCTATCTTTCTAATTGGCATCCACTGTATACTAGCTGAGATTTCAAGGAAGTCAAAATCATATTGATACCTCTCCCTTCCTTCTGCATCAGGAAGAAGTCAAGCTAATTAAACTCCTCAGCTTTTGTTTTAAAGTAGAAGTGAATTCTTTACAGCTAGTTGAACTGAGAAACTCAAACAAATTAAACTAATTGTCTAAATGATGATGTTACATTCTTCTCTCCAGGTAACTTCTCACATAACTGAGAAAATTTTGCATAAGGACAGAAGAGTGATCAAAGTATCAAATTCTCTCAAAGTCGTGTGATTAAATACTCTTATGGGGTTGCTTGAACAGAAAACTTAACAGGTATTGGCTTTAAAATAAAGGAGGGAAAATTGTCATTTCCTGGGGGAGTTACTTAATCTTTTAGCTTTCAAGTATGGCAAAAGAAAGTGAACCAAACCAGTTTGCCTGGGTGCCTGTGAGTGAAAAATGGTAGAAAATGCAGTTACATATTACAAGGTATATATTTTCATTAAAAATAAGAAAAAGGCAAACAAAAACAGCAGAAGATTTTTCCCCTACCCAAAACAAACCTAAGCAGATAAATAGTAGTCAACATGGATAAAAGTTTGCATTTTTCATGGGAAATGTCTTTTAGCTGAAGATGGTGGTGAAATGATGAAATAAAAATAGTTCATTTTGGAGTTTCGGGGAAGTTTGCAGTCCCTCATGTCAGGCTCCTAACTCCTAAGGTGCCCACAGTGAACCCTGCAGCTCTCAATTGTCTTAAGTCACTTCCATTATCAACCTCCACACCCAGTTCTTGTGTACACATGCCCTAACCTGCCTGAAGCTGAAAGGTCTTCTTTATTGCAAGGAAATGCCATCTAATAACAGCACAATGACAGTTTTGTGGCTAAATTCTGTATCTGTAGACATTACTCTTCTCTCGGTTTCTATTTACATGATAGAACAGGGGATAAGTACTTTACAAAATGCCAACAGGTAGTGGTTTTGTTGCAATGAGTACCAACATCTGAGTAGACCAAACAAAAGACTACTTAAAGAGATTCATCTTAGCACCACTTGTAGCAAATTGACTTGTGGAAGACTCTCAGCTGCTTATCTTTAACACCCAGACTTGTCTTTTGATACATCTGGGTCCAGCTGCCAGGGTGCAATACTCTACCTGTTCATGCCGTAAACCTCGGTTCTCCACCCGCATGTCCACACTCATTGAGCATGAAAGTGAAGGGCCCTGTGTGTGAAAATGGAGTGGTGATGTGACAGCAGGAGAGGACAACTTGCTGGCCTAGAGCCCTTCACGGCACTGCAGGAACTGCTGTGTTGTTTCAAGCTGGTGGTCCATCTAGTGGCTGTTCACAACATGCCTCAAAGAAAGATACCAAAAATCCTATAACAGGCAGTGACTGAATAATCTGTCTTTTCAGAGCTGCTTCCGTCTTTTGCCCAAGACTCAGAGTTGGACTCAACCCTAAAGAATGGCAAATTATACTGATATATAAAGGACTTGTGTCTATTATCTCTTTGCCTGTTATACCTTTAACTCTTCCACCTGTCTTTTACTTCTTTCTTAATGTTATTTCCCCTTTTTAATCAGGAAAAACATCTTATTTCATGAACAGGAAGAAAGGCAAAGATTAATTCCATTGAATTTTAAGCTCTCAGCTAAGACCATTTACTTAGTAGCTTAGTCTATTTATATAATTAAAAGAGAAAAATATACTTCCTGAAATGACAATTTACTCTGCTTAGATCTGAATCACCCTGGCGGTTCCTGTAGCTTTCCAGCAGCTAAAGAAGTAGCAGAGAGTAGTTTATCTAAAGTGTTCTAGCCTAGATACCTCAGTTATGAGCCTAAAGCTGGGTTCAGCCTGTGTCTTCACACCCACAATACCACCTGTAAATCTTTCCTTGCCTCTCTCAACTACCTATTTCTATTCAACCATTTTGTTTAAAGTGTGAGCTCATTGCTGTCTGGATACCATGTTTTTCTCTGTGGGCCAGATCTTGCTGACTTGCTGAACTATTGTAATGCAACTTAGCTCAGGAGTCTATGTAGAAATAATCAATAACTCTCTCCTCAACTGTAGTAAATTGAGGATAGGTGAACACTTGCCTTTACACAATCCTGGAGACAAAGACTGAATTAATTATTAAAGACGATGGTATCAGTACCACTGCTTTTCAGCCAGGCATTTGAATGCTATCCCTTTAATAAGAGATACCAGAAGCTGGGGGGTTTTTTTGTTTGTTTGTTTTAGCTTTTACTACAGCCTATCAGCATAAATACCACTTCCTTAGTTAGAATCCATCTGCTCTGTTGACAATGTACTCAAATTGCAAGCAAGCATTTAATGGTGTCATGCTGAAGCACAACAGAGTGGATGCTGAGCGAGCTGTAGGAGTCACTAAAATGAAAGGGCTTTTCTCTTAATTTCAGTCACCAGAAGACTTTGAACAGAACATGACATCTTAGCCATCTGAGCTTTTTAAACGAGATTTTGGCAGATACACAATGCTCAGCTCTGTGGTACCTAAATAATTGAGGCTTTGAAACATCAAAGTACTCACACCTTCAAACACTCAAGTAGCTTTATTTGAAAGATTCTTTTCACAAAAGAAGACTAACTCTGTCATTTGAGATCAATGGATCTCTCTGAAACATAGTGTCCCCACTTTAGATTGGAACACTTTGGTTGTTTACTACATATTGACTAGCGGTGTCCCAGGTGCAGAAGGCATTTGATTAAATGGATGTCTTTGTGATGGCATGATACACTACAGAATTAGTAATGACATTTGAAAATGGAGAGAGGGGTATCATTACGGCAAAAATTAGAAATTCCCAGACATTTCATTGTTTATATGTGCATTTTATTGTAATTTGTTATTAATTTAATGTAATGTAATTTAATTTTGCTTTGCTTTGTTTTATTTTATACCCAACAGATTTCTCCAGGACTAAGAACTGAGATTTGTGGCAAATCAAAGGATTAGTCATAGGTGACATACTCTTTTCAAAGGCCATGCTGTATCTCCTGGATTGTCTTCTCATTAGCAGGTTTTGCTCTGAGCTTTAAAAGTTCTACTTCACTGTTGTGTTCCTCTTCCTCTCCCAACTACCCTTCACAAACCCTGGCTAAGGCAGAGCACGAAATTTATATCCTGCCCTTAGGGGTCTTACTTTTTTTTTACATCCTGATCTGCTTTGTTGTTAAAGTTATTATAGTTGTTTTTTATCATTATTAGTTTATTCTTCTAATTAGTACATACAGTAGTCATTCATACTTCTTGTTAGTGCATAATATACAAGAAACCAAATCCCAAAAGGAAATTATGTCCTTAAACTGAGCTTTATGAAAAATTTATGTCACTATATCCAAGATAGTGATCCTCAACCAACACTTCTTAACAACTTCAGCTTCTGTAAAGACATAGAAACCTATGTTTTCTAGTATAAACTTAGAAGGACCTAAAGTTCTGTTTTTTCACTTGACGACTGTGGCAGCCAACTTGGCCTACCTATACGCATTTACAATTCTTCAAATCTCAAGTGGAGATTTGAGCAACCTGGTCTAATCCGGCCTTGATTCTGGCCCCTTCTTTTATGATAAATAGGGATTCTCATGCCCACTACCCTCAGGTGGCTCAATTGTTAGAAATGATCACAGCTCACCTACTATCTCTCCATGGAGTTGAATACAGAACAACGTACAGTTGTTAGGGGCAGTTTTACACATAAATATGACCAAAAGAAGTGAGTCTGTGTATGCCTTTCAGTACTGTCACTCACATATGAAGTGGAGAAAACTGCTTATAATTTCTGTCCTACTCTCAGTAGATCTGAACTCTTGTATCTTGATGGTATTACACTCAAAGTGTTGGTGGTGCAAAAGGGAACCCCATCTCTTGTATTTGGAGCTAAGACTTTATTGTTAGTTTAATTAATGTTTAACAGTCTAATAAAAACCTAATCTTTTTTTCTTATTAGTTCCAGTACAAATACACATAGTGAAAATTAACACAGAAAAGCCCTTTACAGCTAAAATTGTTATTCAGAAAACTTACTAGTTCTCTTTGCTTTTATGCTTACCCTTCCAATGTGCCTCTGGGACACAATGTTGAAAGCTTCAGTCCTCCCGAAGAGGAATGCATAAGATGGAGTTACAAGTCAACAGTGTCCTGATGCAGAGAACTGTATGATGTTCATGGTGGGGGATTCCTTCTCCTCAGTTTTCAGTCCAGTTAGGTCATTCCCCACCCCCCCATTTTCTTTGCATGATCTGGTCCCTCTTTATGGGTTCTCAGCTGAAGTTTGAAAGTGCACTATAGCCTCCACCAGTCCCAAATAACATAAAAAGCTATTGTTAGTTACACAGATGTGACTTATGTACTCAGTTCAGAGACCCTGTACTGTCAGGTCAATACAAAGCCTGCAGGCTTGCACCAACAATAAACATATTTACTGGGATAAATCAGGGGAATAAAATAATTCTCTATAGTCCCGGTATTTACATGTACCCATCTTTGAAGCTCAGCCATTAGACAGCAAATTCTGCAGGGTGAAAAGGAAAGAAAACAGGCTTTCACTTTAGTATTCTGCTGTAAAAGAAAAAGTTTAAATTGTCTTATCTGTTTGTAAGATTGTTTATTTATGTTATCCAATGATAGTCCAAGATCTTCAGCCACTTAGATAAGGACTTCAATCTCTAGACTGCAAAAGTACATCCTCTCCATCTGTCTCTGAATCCATGATGACTGCTTTCCCCAAGTTAAACAACTACATGCAGATCAGTGCAAGGTAATTTAGTTTATCAACCCTGTAGAGATTTGTGATCCTCTTGGGCATGAAGTTCAGCTGGGATTTTGCCATTCCTTTTAATTTCTCTAGGAAGGTGCTTAATGCAGCAATGACAATAACATATAAACCTGTTCTCTTCCATATATAACTATATATATATGGCTTCTCTAGGAGGGTGCTTAATGCAGCAATGACAATAACATATAAACCTGTTCTCTTCCATATATAACTATATATATATGGCTATATATACAAATGTTTATACATATAGACTGGCAGATAGATCCAAAATGGAGGAAAAGTATATTTGCTGTTTCTTTAGTCTAGTAGTATAATGTTTCCCTGGGCTCAAGAACTGATTAGATAAAGAAATGAAAGGAAAATCCACCTAAGGCTGCTAAATACAAACATGCAGCCTCTAGCTCAAGAAGTTTCTAAGACACAAACCACGGAAGGCTGTAAGAGTACACTAGGAAAATGTATTGCAGACCTGTCCGTTATTCTGGTTTACTTTAGTTATTAACTGCTAGCAAGTAGTGGAAAGGGATTATTGGCCTAGGTGAACCTCTGGTCTGATCCAGCACAGCCAGTCTTATGGTCTGATGCCTTTTCTCCCTAAATGAGTTAGCGAAGCAAGAACCTCTACAGCAAAACATGGAATATGTCTGGTTTGATCTCATTTTAAAAACTGACATGTCTATCAGCTGCAAAACCAAGGTCTAATAGCAAAAGAGATGACATTTTCTCAAATTCTAGATTAAAGGTATGCTTTTGAACCAACAAAAGTCTTACTGCTTTCCACAACGTGTTGTGTCAACCATATGTTCACTATACCTGTGACAGAAAATAAGTTTCAAGGACTGTTGAAAAGTTATATTAAAAAGAAAGGCAAATGAGGTAGATGATTATGCCATTTATTGGTTTGTTGGTAACTCTCTTAATATCACTGTGACAGATCCTGTCAGAGAACAGAACAAGGTAGTACTGCAAAGCTTCAAGTAAGAGATACTGAAATTTGTCTGGAATAAAACCAGATCACTGAAAAATAATCTTTTACATTTCTGCCAAAAGTTCTATACCTCTGTCCCACTGATGTACAGAAAGAGGAAAAATATGACCTCAATATTGCTCTTTCACCATTGACTCATCCCAGAATTGATACACTTGTGCTGTGGTTGCCCTGAAGTAATAGTGTACCATTAAATTCCAGCTGCAATACCATTATATTGCTATTAGAAAAGACTGTCGAGCAACACAATTTTTCAAATAAATATAAATTGTGAATGGCTGAAATGTGAAATGCCCTCAAGTGCCCAGGAGCAGGATTTTCAAGTGTCCTTTTTCAGTGGACAGGTTTTATGCTCTCCAGCAAAGGAATGGGTCAGTTTCTTTTTTGATTTTTAGTGGTAGTCTTAACAGGCACACACAATAAAGAGCCATACAGAAGTCTGGGCCATGGCCTCTGTGTAGCCTGGTGAAGGCACTGAAGTTCTGCTGAGTATTACCAGTGAGAAAGTTGCATCTGCGGCCTCAAAGAGCTGGTTCAAAACCTGTTGTGATTCCCAGTCCTACCCAGTTATCAGCCTACTATTTTGTGCTGTTCACCAGCTTGCTTTGTTTGCCTTCAACTGGGGCAAAATTCATCTAAGGATAACAGAATAACACCAGAAAAGTACAGGGCCCTTTATCTAAACAAATGAAACAAATACAAATCTTTGGCTTTCATCAGGCTTGTCTCCCTGAAATTCACACTTCTGTGTCAAGAGGATGTTTTTTACACCTACTCAGCTGGAATACAGTATACACCGCATGTTGATAGCCAGCATTTTCACACCCACTTATTCATGCATATGCTAATAGTTTTCTCACTACAACTGCTGTGCTTTGCTCAGGACCCCTTACAGCTGTTTCAAGCGTGCACCACCAATCAGACAGCTTCTGAGTAATTTACACCTTCTCCCTGCCCCGTGGTATTTCGATAGCTGAACATACAAGGTATGTATGACCGTCAGCACTGACCACCGAGAGACTTCATGTTCTTTCCTATCAACTTATAGGTGTAAAACAGATGGGATACCCAACAGAAATAGTGTGAGTGATGTTAGCTGCAAGTGGAACTCTAGAGTACAGTTGCATACAGTCGCTTAACAGCACTTTGTTCACAATTTGCAACGGTTTTTATGCTAATGTTGACAAATATGCATAGATATAGATGCTTTTAATCCTCAAAAAATATGAGTTTAATCATTAACTTGTATTTAAATAACTATTTAAAAAAGGGAGAAGCATGGTTTAAATCACAGATAGGTTGTGATTCCTTGCTTAAAATACTATCCCAATTGTTTGACTAGTGTACCAGACTGCGAATTACAGCTTCAGCAACTGCCAGTGCATTTTATTGCTAATTCTGCTGATCTTTGTTCATTCAATACCTCTAAATTAATGATGGAAAAATCTCCAAAATAAGGTTGGGCAAACCTGCCAATGGCAAAGAAGGTCTTTTTCTCTGTTAAAGCTCTGCCTTGGGACGTGGGAGAATTTTCTTCATTCAGCACTGCACTACAATTTTTGTGGACCTTAAATTAATGGCATCTGGGGATTTCATTACAGGATCTGAAGAGATCTGCCCAGCCATAGGTGTTTGTCCCATCTTTGTGCTGGAGGTGGAAGAATGCGTGGTGTTTTCAAACATCTGCTGCTGCAAATCACAACACTGAATATTAGCTAAAACCACAAACAACTTCACTTTCTATTAATACATTGGTCTGGGAATGATGGCCACACCACCCTCTCTGCCATTATCGCTAAGGGTGGGGAAAGTTCTTCAACTGGTGTGGGGCAGGCAACTGTATACTGTAATCTCCTCATATATCTCTTCATATATCTGAGCACTTGTGTCACAGCAGGTGAACTGTGTAATCATTTTTTTCTTTCAAGAATTCCTCTCAAAACTTTCCTTATCCCTATTCCTGTGTCCCTACCTGTTTAAATTGCAAGTCCTCTGGGGAAAGGACTTGTTCATACATATATTAGCACAATGGAGTTCTGACCTTAGTGAGTCTCATCAGAGGAGGAAACACATCTGAGCTTTCTGAAGTCTCCTCCTATGATAAATCTTTGTTGTAAAATGAGTATTTTGTGAAACATGGAAGATTAAATAAATTAATTTTTGTCCAATGATTTGGTGAAAGCCTTGGAGATGTTATCTTGGGAGGATTCATCAGAGTCTTTTCTGTAAATATTTTTTATTACAGTGTTTTTTTCATTATCTTATGCATTTTCTTCCTGTTTGGAAATCAGCTGGATATGCCCCTATTCAGCAATGAACTGCCTCTGGAGTCTCCTTGGGGACTGACTTTGGAGTTTCATAGGAATCCAGTTTGATTGGGGTTATTTGCTCGTATAGTCTGACTTCCTGTGCCTCAAAAAACTGTTTTTTTACTAAGTTATATTGTATTACAGCCATTGATTTTAGCTCAAGTAAATAATTTCACTATTTTGAAGGCCAGATTATGCTATTAATTTAAACAAGGTGAAAAAAAAATTATGAGGTTGAAGTTCTGTGTTATGACATAAACCTAATTAAATGACTCACTACTGCTGAAAGGGAGATGACTACCTCCCTCCCCTTTTCTTTGTCTATCATATCACTCACACTCATTTGAAACATTTGACAATAAACTGAATATTTTTACTACAACATAAGTGAACTGAATCAGCCCAGAGACGGATCAAATGAATGTCTGAATCTGTGCAAGGTGTACACAACGAATGAGGGAGCCAGGGGAAGAAGGAACTTGGACCAAAAATAAAATCATAGAATAACAGAATCATTTAGGTTGGAAAAGACCTTTAATATCATCAAGTCCAACCGTAATGAGCAAGGGAAAAGACATGAGGGACCAGGAGTTGCTCTTTGGTGAAAACAAACTGTTTAGATTCGCTTTGCCATCCATGTGCATGACGAATCATACCACACCAGCTCTCCTTGCCTTCCTTATTTTTAATCTGAGCGTATGAAAAAGAGAGACTACATAGACATTTAAGGAGAAAAAGTCTTTGTAACACAAGTATATCCAGGTAGTTTGAACTGATCTATTTTGTTTCCTTATTTAGTTTTCTTTTCTTTTTTTCACTAAAATGTCATGGGATACTAAAGCTGTGTGTGCTGACACACCCTTCCCAGACTTGAGCAACTAGACTTTTATTTTGTCAAAAATAGGAAATGGGTTTGAAGACCTACCTTGCATGAAACTGCACTAATTGCTATTAGTAATATTTTTAGCTTCTAATTCTTTGTTGATACATTCTTAGGATATGATGAATGACACATCTGAGTTAGAGTTTAGAGCAGTGACTGGTCCTTTATAATAACTGGGTAGTTTAATGACATTGGAGAAAAGAGTTTGAGAGCAAGTGTGAGAGAGAGAGAGGCAATTGTTTGCCTAGCTTGCTCAGGCTGTAAAATCAGCTGCATCAAACGACAATGGTCTGAATCAGAACTTGTCTCACATGTTACATTTCAGCTCAGGATTTTTAAAGGGTAAGTAGATTCATAAGGTGAAAAGCTTACAGTTAATTTTTAAGCCAATATTTTCTTTATTTTTAATTAGAATCAATGTCAGACTGATCTGCCTTTTGTTCCCTACACCATCTCCTCTTATATTTTTTGTAACATCTGCCTCTATGTCAGTCTTGTAAAAAAAAATCTTTACATATTAACAGTTGCAAAAAGAAGAATTTTATATTCATGACCTCACTAGAATGAGCAATGAACCGGAAGGAGGCAGTAATGTGTCGTTAGCTCTTGGCTATTGTCAACCTGCTGATTAGAAGGGATGCCTGGGCTGGAGATGTCTGATCCCCTCACAAATCAGGTGGAATTCAAACATTCTAGATCCCAAGGAAAAAAAAAATCAGAAGAAACTCCATATGGCTCCACATTTTGAAATGCCTGGAGTTTTCTGCCTTGCTGTGGATTCTCCTTACCGAGGGAAAAATTGCACTCTGATCTACACTGATCTAGATCTTCCTTGGACAAAATGTAATTTTACGTTAATTTATGGTACCTACCATGCCTCTAAACAGAAGAGGGGCAGGAACTACACAGCCATGTAGCCATGTCTGCATCATTCAGATATGCAAGTTACACCTGACAATAAATCTGGTGTGCAGGTACAGAGAAAACAGAAAGTGTACTTTTAGTTGACCACTGGTTTGGAATCCAAGTAAAAAACTCGACCTGTGAGAATATTAGACTTTAGAGTTCAATAGCAAAGAAAAAAGAAATAAATCAATGGGTTTGGTTTTATACATGAGGAAGTTTCATTCAAATTGGGAAATGTTGTGTTTCATTTTCAAGTTATTTAAGCCTTTTTTTTCTCTTTTTCTTTTCTTACCCTTTAAAAAGATCAATTTCAAAATGAAAATGACATTTTGAAATGAAACATTCTAGTCCATTCTGAAAATGTTGATATAAAGCATTCTGACATTTCCTAAAACCATTTTCTTTCATGTGTGCGGGTGTATATGAGGACTACTTGAAGGATGAGACTTGACCTTATAAATTCATACTTGTTGATAGAACAATACAGGTAGAGGTGCACATAAAAATGTACTTTTTCTCTTGCTAAAAATATTTCACCCAGCTGTAAAAAGCCCAGAGGAATAGCTGCAGGATTTAACCAATTATTGTGAATCATATGAAGCTGAACAACCCTTTGCTGTAGGCCCAGTGTTGCAATCTGAAATAGCCACAGCCCTGTCTACTTCCAAGTCCATTTTCATGCAAAAGCAAATCAACAACAAAACAGCAACAACAAATTTCTTTTAGGGGTTCAGTCTTCGTCCCAGAAAATTATATTTTAAACACCATCTATACCAGTAGGCACATTGGCTCATAAATGCCCACATGAATACAAATGACAAGAAAGAGAGGGATCTTCTTGGTCGTTCAGCCTTTCAAAGCCACATTTTGTTACTTTAATGATCTGGGCTATCCCCATTACAAAACCTTAGTACAATATTATACCTGTATTTAAAAACAAACAAACAAAGCAAGCCCTAACAATTTCCCTTTTTGTTCTGCAGTATCAGCAATTTGCCTCTGTCTGTAACAGCAGGGCTGAGACATGGGGAGATGAAAAGGACTCAGTCTTTGGCCCTGCTGCACATCTGGTCTGAGGACAGCGAAAGAGAGTACATAATCCTGACTCTTGTTCACACTCGGATCAAACGTTTGTGTAGGTCAGTTCAGGATGGGAGAGGAGTTCTCAATTTTCTGAAAGGTTTTGCTGGCCAAAATACCACGTGTAATCTTGTGTAGTTAAGGGATGCCATCCAGCTCAACACAGTTAATATCTCCAAATTTGTGGGAACCTGTTGAGAAGACTTCCTTGATAGTGCTCAAGTTTAATTTCCTGCCATCACCTTGGCTGTTATCTAGAAGTGGAGAAGAAAAGGAATCTAAACCCCAGCATTTTACCTATTAAAAATTGCCTAGGCGAGCAGCTCTGGTGCTGGCACGATTGGCAGCGGAGCGCTCTAGCACGGTGCGCAGGGGGGGTTCCCGAACTGGGGGAACCTCAGGGGGAGCCGAGAGACCCACCAGGAGCCCACGTGAGACGACAGTGGCTGACGAGACCTGGACAGGGCCAGGAGCAATGGCAGCTGAGCCCTCCCACACCTATAAAAAAAGCCCTTCGGGAGCACTCGCCACCAAGGCGGTCAAACGGGGCATGGCACGGCAGCAAGGGCATGGGCAGCAGTTTGTGCAGCAGTTCATGCAGAAGGGCATGCAGGAAGGGTGATGAAGCTCTGCCAGCTCGACCAGGGAGCAATGGTATCCACCTGGCAGAAAGCCATGGCCTCTCTAAGCTCTGCACCCACCACAACTGACGCAGCTGCCCAGACAGAGCTGTGGTGGGAACACACTGCCAGCCAGGCATCAGGCTGCAGGCTGTGCCCTGCTCTTATGCTAGTACAGGACAGCAGCACACCTGTGGGAGGTGTGCCCAGGTAGAGAAACTCCTCCATGTAGTGACAGAGCTCCGGGAGGAGGTGAGTAGATGGAGGAGTATCAGGGAGTGCAAGGGAGAGATGGACTACTGGAATCGCACCCTACCTTCCCTGAGACAGGCCCAATGGGCAGACAGGACACATGATACGGAGGTTTCCCTGTCCTCTCTCCACCTGGCTGAACACAGTGACTTAAGGGATAGGGGACAACAGCGACAAGTTCCTGCCCAGCGCAGCAGGCACGTCTCCTCTGTGCCTAACCCACCTTCCCAGGTGCCCTGGCATAATATGTATGAGGCTCTGGAAGTGGAACCGAACAATGACAAGGATGATGGTTCATCTAGCTTGGAGGTGTTGCCAAGGTTAAGTTGGCCCTCCCCCTCTGTCAAAACTGCTTCCATAAAGAAAAAAAAAAAGGGTCATTGTCATAGTAGTCTCCCTTCTGAAGGGAACACAAGGCCCAATATGCAGACCAGACCCACTTCTTACGGAAGTCTTCTGCTTCCCTGGGGCCCAGGTTAAAGATGTGAAGAGAAAGCCTCCTACCCTGGTATGGACCCCAGATTATTATCCATTATTGATTTTTCAGATAGGCAGCGATGAAGTTGCAACAAGAAGTCCGAGGGCAATCAAGAAAGACTTCGGGGTCTTGGGACGACTGGTTAAGGGATCAGGAGCACAAGTAGTGTTCTCCTCTGCCCTCCCAGTTGCAGGGAATGATGAGGGAAGAAACAGGAAGAGCCAGCAGATCAATC
>NW_008795477.1:244536-245342 GCF_000699145.1 Aptenodytes forsteri
TTTTTATCTCAACCCACGAGTTTTTCTCACTTGTGCTCTTCCAATTCTCTGCCCCATCCCAGCGGGGGTGGGGGGGAGGAGTGAGTGAGTGGCTGTGTGGTACTCAGTTGCCAACTGAAATTAAAGCACAACACAAAGACTCAAGGGTTATGGATGGGTTAGAAACCATGGAAGCACCTGAGAATGGTCATGTAGGAATTAGGGTTTCTACCCCCAAAAAGGTGACGGGATCAATAGCCCAAGTGAAGTGCATCTACACCAATGCCTGCAGCATGGGCCAGAAACAGGAGGAGCTGGAAGCCGTTGTGCAGCAGGAAAATTATGATATAGTTGCCATCACGGAAACATGGTGGGATGACTCACACAACTGGAATGCAATGGATGGCTATAAAGTGTTCAGAAGGGATAGGCAAGGAAGGAGAGGCAGTGGGATACTGCCTGTATGTTAGGGAGTGTTTTGATTGTCTAGAGCTTAATGATGGTGACAATAGGGTTGAGTGTTTATGGGTAAGAATCAGGGGGAAGGCCAACAAGGCAGCTATCATGGTGGGAGTCTGTTATAGACCACCCAACCAGGATGAAGAACCAGACAAAATAATCTATAAGCAGCTGGGAGAAGTTTCACAATTGCTAGCCCTTGTTCTCGTGGTAGACTTCAATGTACTAAATGTCTGCTGGAAATACAATACAGCAGAGAGGAAACAGTCTAGGAGGTTCCTGGATTGTGTGGAAGACAACTTCCTGACACAGCTGGTAAGTGAGCCTACCAGGGGAGGTGCCTCGCTCGACCTGCTGTTTACTAACAG
>NW_008795477.1:246096-246471 GCF_000699145.1 Aptenodytes forsteri
GTACTGAGGGAGCTGGTGGAAGTGCTCACCAAGCCACGTTCAATCATGTATCCTGGCTAACTGGGGAGGTTCCAGTTGGCTGGAAGTTAGCAAATGTGATGCCCATCTACAAGAAGGGCTGGAAAGAGGATCCAGGGAACTACAGGCCTATCAGTAGTGATAGGTGCCATGGAAGGTTATGGAGCAGATCATCTTGAGTGCCATCACGTGGCACATACAGGACAACCAGATGATCAGGCCCAGTCAGCATGGGTTTATGAAAGGCAGGTCCTGCTTGACCAACCTGATCTCCTTCTATGACCAGGTGACTTACTGAGTGGATGAGAGAAAGGCTGTGGATGTGGTCTACCTGGACTTCAGTAAGGCCTTTGACAC
>NW_008795477.1:247889-283653 GCF_000699145.1 Aptenodytes forsteri
GCATTGGACCAGGCTGCCCAGGGAAGTGGTGGAGTCCCCATCCCTGGAGGTATTTAAAAGACGAGTAGATGTGGCACTTGGGGACATGGTTTAGTGGTGGACTTGGCAGTGTTAGGTTAATGGTTGGACTTTATGATCTTAAAGGTCTTTTCCAACCTAAACAATTCTATGATTCTATCATTCTATCATTTTATGAAAGGAGAAGTGGGGGGGCATATGCAAATCTGTCTGTATTGCCTCTTCTTTCTCTCTCTTTTTCTTTTTTCTTTCTTTCTTTTTTTTTTTTTAATTTAAAAACAAACAACATGTAATTGTTTTTAATCCTGCTGAAAATTGGGGAAGATTTATGAAAAAGGGACTTGAAGGGCTCATTTTCAGTGGATTTGATATTATTGATTAACTGATATTTAGACTCCTAAGGCATCGTTTCTCATTGTGCAAAATAAGCATAAAAACACTACAAGCAATTAATTGCATGGTTTTTGTACTATGCTTTGAGATGGCCTATCAGCCCTTTATTAATATTAATGAGAAGAATTAGTACCAAAGATCAGGGTTCCATGATAGCTGGAAGAACCTGCAAGGACCCTCCAGCTCTCATGCTTTATTATTTTTTAATCAAAGTGGCTGACTTGAAGGCACAAAATTAAAGAACGGTGTCCTTTATGATTCCACAATGATTCAAATAAAAATGATCTATACTTGCATAATTCCAATGAGCCATTTTGTGCTAGTTAAAAACAGTTAAAAATTGCATAAATGCATGATTTAAGGGCTGCAGCTTTCTAATCTTAATGAAAGGGCCTTTTTTGTATATTTCTCAACTCGCACATGTGATCAGAATAAATCCACCACAGAAGAGCAAGGGAGGCAGAATATATTTGATGGCAACATTCTGCTAGTAAGTTACCTTGAGAAAAGATGGGATTTGGGATCATGGGTAATATTTTCTGCTTGTCCAAATAGACAATTATCTTCTTGTAAGTATATAAAATATCCTGTCTTACTTTTATTTCTATTACAACAGGTTTTAAATGTCTCCTCCAAGATGGCCTTTCTGGAAGACACTGTCTACACAGTAGTTAATGATAAACCAAGCTGTGACGAGCTTTTCACAAACAATATAAAAATATAAAAAACAAGCGAGAAATGGAAGAGGAAATGATGAGTAGCTTACAGTCATCCTGCAAATGAAAAGCAGAATTGGGGCTGCAATCAAAATACAATGATGAAGTAATATTCAACGGATCTTACTGCCTGTCTAAAATTTGTGTTATTGTAATTTATGCACATTCAGCCCATCAATGAATTTCAGAGAATTGTATTATGGGGTATTACTACACTGATTATATAAAAAAAAAGGAGAAAAAAAAAATCCTCAGATCCAGACTCTTTCTTTCAGATACCTTTCTTGATCCCTGACAAATCTATGTGCTAGATCTATGTGCTACATAATCTATGTAGCACTGACATACACTAGCTATATGAGGCTTCAATATCTGTCTAACCATTGCAGCACAGAAATCAGTGTGAGCTGTAAGACCCTCCCAAGACTCTAGGAAAATTCTTGAGCCATTACTTTATGCTGAGATCTGTTTTGCTGTGCCTAGGATAAGACCATTTCCCAAGTGAGCTTATTTGAGGTAAGCGGTGTTTGGACTATGCCGGAATCATGACAGCATGATCGTGCCCTTAATGTGGTGAAATTTTAGCAAGCTCCAATTCTCAGTTCCTCTTCAGAGTCATGTCAAAGTGCACTGATCCTCAGTGCCTTTTAACAAATCCTCAAAGAACCACAGTATGGATTGTAAGGCATAGTTCAAATATCTACAATCAGCCCATAATCTACATATCATTGATACAGTATAATGGATCATTAGAGTACTCTGCCACTGTGCATTCAGAAGTCCTAGATCCATGGATCATGAACATGATAGACTGTAACAGTCCCTTCAAAGAGTTTACAATCTATCCTATCAATATGGATTTAGGAAACAGCAGATTTCTACATGCATAGCCCCTCTGCATACTAAGAAACCTTATGCAGTCTTAATGGACAGAAGCTATGGTGTGTGAAAAGCAGGAACATTTTATAATTCTCCTGCTAGGAAAAAACACCTCTTTTTTCAACCGTGTATCAGATGTCCACCAGCTATCAGTTTTGTCCCCTTTAGCCATGCCAAGAGGTCTGTGCAGCTTTTCTGATAGCATAACTAGAGCTCAAAATCTACAAAGTTGTTTTTATGTCAATGTATTACTAAATTTTGTGAATGGGAGCAATCATCTGATCCCAGTTCCCCAAATGTTGTAGTGAAAACGGGATTAGAATAGTTGCATGGAGTACAAAGCTGCTGTGATGATTTGTACCAAATATTGTGGTCCTTAATATTTAGTCCAAAGAACAAGAACAATTTACATGTAGGTCAACTTTTCCTATCCTTTAGTATTAATTGGAAAAGTTTATTGGTTAATTCAGTCCCTATGGTTCAATCGATATGTTCCCCCAATGAATTTCTATAAGAAAATCTATCTTCATCAGCTGTGAGTTCGGTTTTTCATTATAAAGGTTTTAACTTTCTTTGCTTGCTGAAAAAGCCAGAGTCATGAGTTTAAGCCTCACCCAGACTTAAGGCCAGCCTAAGTAAATGTAAATATGTCCTGGGGCATCCAGGCTGAAAGCCAAAGGTAGCCTCATGTGATACTAATCACACTGTTCCTCTGACACTGGCTACAGAAACCTTTGGGATTTACATCAACCTGGTAAGCTATTTTTGCTCCAGTGGATTCTTGACCTTAGCAATGACCTTGTCTCTAACCACGCCTGAATTACCCATGAGAATTTTTAACAGTTATAATAGCCTCCGCTTGAGATGGGAGAGAGGGAGAAGGCGACTCAGCTGGTGTAAACTATTTTCTTCAGTACACACTGGAGTAACCTCAGTTCAGTTACACCAATCCATGAATTTATGCCAAACAAGGGCATATAAAACACTACAGCCCACTTCCCAGACAGATTACAGATACTTCCTTTCCAATTGACAAGTATGACTGACAGTGTATTTTCATAGTGTAAATTCGCTG
Source organism: Aptenodytes forsteri (assembly GCF_000699145.1). Classification (NCBI taxonomy): domain Eukaryota; kingdom Metazoa; phylum Chordata; class Aves; order Sphenisciformes; family Spheniscidae; genus Aptenodytes; species Aptenodytes forsteri. Next base: position 250,971 of record NW_008795477.1, read on the forward strand.
AGGTGCATATTTGCATCTGCAGTAGCAAAGCCCTGCAACACATTAGATCACAGAAACACAAAAATGGACATAAAGGACTTATAATAGTTGCTTTTCTTTCTTTTGGTGCTGTGTCTCCTTTGGTCCAGCTGGAACTTCTGAATAAGCTTCTGTGATTTTGCTTTCTGAAATTTGCAAAAGAAATTTGCTCTAGGACTGAGACCGTGCATGTCAGATAACAAATTTATACAGCTGGCATACAATGTACATGGCCCGGAATGTAAGGCTTGATAATGGAAAACCTGACAAAATCATAAGTGGTCCTAGTGGGCAATACTATAATACAGTGTTATTATGCCAGGTTTCCAAAAACATATATTACTCAAGAACTGAAATTACTGTTTGGCAGCCCAGGAGCTTGTAATGCATTGAATAAACTATAGTTTCTGACTAATATTTGCATGCCTGTCTAAGAATATGTAAATGTGACAGCTTCCCTCCTGGAAAAACTAAAATCCCTAATGAATTGAAGGGCCAAACATGCAAATAAACCTCATGATTCACACATGTGTCTCTCATTTAATTTTTCAAAATATATTTTGCATTTTGATTACGCTACAAAATGCAGCGTGGAGGGCAGAGCAGTGAGAAAAATAGAAGTGTGTGTACAACATATTTTTCATATCAAACAATGTGATTTACTTTAATCATTCCAGGAGTAACAAATAACTGCAAGTGCATGTTTTGAATGCCTTCCAGGTGTATGTAGTCAAGTTCAAAAAAAAGTGACGCTGTTTATACTTGCACTTTATAGGCTGTAGTCCTGATTTTTCTCTCAATCACTTTGGCTTTCCTCTGGTATAATTCTAGTTTTGACTTTAACAGAATTGTACTTGATTTTTACAGATGTAAGTGAGAGGAGAATCGTGCCTCAGATGCCTCTGCTCTGGCAGAACTGAACCAGTTCTCTTTGGATATGTTTATACCATTGGACATTAAATTCAGTATTATTTATTTAGACCCTCAAATACATTCAACAATGCAAAGACTCTCCAAGTGGGAGGAAGCTCACCCAGGAAATGCCCCTCATTGCATCCCTGAGCAATGTATAGAAGTTAGCATTAAGATTCCCCAATCTCTTACAGGTGTAAGCAGAAAGTATTTAACTGTAACTTGCCCTTCTTCTCAAGGTCAGTGAAGACAAAGGGCAGTGGAGTAGAATATCCTCCTTGAAAATTGTTCTGAGAGAGCAGATGTCCTCTGGCAAATCTGATTGCAGAGGTTTCGAGACATACATTTGCTCAGCCCTCTGGCTCACAGCCTCTAAGCTATCTTTCTCAAAACATAACAGAAAAGAAAAATCTAGCTGCACCTCATCATTTCAGCTCACATTTAAATCCATCCATGTAATTTAGTGCAACTTAACTTCCAACTGACACAGCTGAAAAGTGGGTGCTTCTATAGGGGTAAGCAGAGGGGGAAGGTTGGATTTTGGTAACACCTTAAGCTGCAATGAAAAGGTTCACCAGGAGATGCCCTTCAGCACCCAAACACTAGCACTTTGTTAGTCCCCATCATAGCTGCAAAATGTCTGCAAAGTGAAAGTGCCTTATAGTTAGTTTACCTATGGTATCTTTGCCCCAAATAAAGATTAGGACATTTCAGATCTTCATATGCAAGACAAACTGTTGTGGTTGAGCTACAGGGTTTTCTATTACTCAACAAATGGCATCTGCTTTCTTCTCTTTTCAGCGCTGCTGTTGAAAAATCAAAAGGATCAGTTTTGTTTTGTTTTGTTTTGGTCCTGGAAGGTGTTTTTGTCTTCATTCAAAAAGTGAACAAACAAAACTGCCTCCATTTTTTTTTTCTTTTCAATTTTGAAAAGCTGATTTTTTTCAAATACTATTTTCTAATCAGCTCTAAGGTAATACAAATAATAACCAAGCAAGACCAAAGAAGATGATTTTTTTCATAACTGTCAAATAATGACAACAGGAAGCAGAGACAAATATCATCCTAGAATTAATCATACAGAATGGATCACAGTGAATGTCCTTTCTTTCTACCCAAAAGATGCATTTCATTTTCCTATCTTTATTCACATACAGATTCAGGCAGAGAAAGCTGCCTCCAAAAGCCATTTCTTTAAGATACCACAAAATAGAAAGGTTAATAGTTAACGCTGCTAAGAGTCCCATTATTAAAACTGCTTTGCCATGCAATACCAGGACAAATGGAAAATGAAAATTAGCCTAGACATCTACAACCTCACAAAGGAGATTCAAAGTCTCCGGGGTTGTCATTCCAGCATCTTTACATGATAATCAAGCAGGTTTTGTGTACTTACTGTAGTTAATGCCACCTCTTCCCATTTTCATTTTGTTGCAAGCACAGAAAATATAACCAATAATGTGCATGTTCTTTTTTCTTTGAGGGGAGGAAAGGGAAAAAAAAGAATTTAATTGACAGATAAAACGGATGTAGAAAGGGTAATTTCATTTTCCATCAGAAGACGTAAGGTTTTATGTTGGGAATTAAATTAACAGCACATGAAATTGGCTTTTCCTAAGTTCATATTTTTTAAACTTTTTTATAAGAAGAAGAAGAAGGAGAAGAAGAAAGAAAAAGACCCCCAAACCAAGGTAGAGTTGTTAAAAGCCTGACAATGAGCACAGATGATTTCCAAAGACGATAAAACTTCTCCATTGCAGTGTGGTTGTGGGCCTGCTTGCTTTTCAATCACTCTGCATTTTCTGCTTGTGTGATACTAAAAAGTTATGCTTATAAATGTTTCCTGATTTCTGTGTGTGATGTTCCATCTTCCGACTCCAGCTGGTTTCAAGCTGCACTCCCCACCCCACATCTTTTCCTCTCTTTCCTCAGCTTATTCAAGTTGCCTGCAGGTTGTGATTTATCTTTGCAGTTAATACATTTGTATTCACATAATTTTTTGCTTCTGTTTGGCTAGGCAAATCTCTATTGGAATACCAATATGTCTGGATTTCCATACTGTCATCACTGACAAAATAGCAACATGGGAGTGAAAAAAACCTAAGTGGTGAGCAAGAAAAAAATATGCAGAAAAGGGAAAAATAATTTTGAAATCACAAAATGTGGTGGGTTCCCCCTCCCCCTTTTAATGCATAAAAGTGAACTTAATGAAAAAAAACCTTACTAATGTTGTGCTAAGGAGAAGCAAAGAGGATATTTAGAAAGAGATCCCTTGATAATTTATCAAGACAAGTGTAAAAATCAACTATGAAGCAAGCAAAGACAAAAATGCACGCACGCACACATACACACTTGATATGTGCCCATTAAAAAAAACCCAAAACAACCCATAAATTATAGCAAACAATGGCGAGTAGCATCATAATCAGCTAAAAGCTGAATGGTTTTGACAATTTTTGGTTTATTGGTGACTTAAAACCAAATGTTCTCAGGCTTAGTCACACAACAACAATTTCTTTTTTAATTATTTTTATTCTTTAAAAATCTGTTATTGTGGTTCACTAGCAGAACACCCTTTAATACCAGAAGGTCAAATTTTGCAACACATTTGCCTGGAATTAAATTTCTGCTCAAACTCTCGAGGAAATTAGTGGAAATGGTGCTATTTTTAGAAGTATGTCACAACTTCAGATGTCCCTGAAATGAACGCCAGCTCTGGGTGCTCAGAATCCTTAGGCAAATTTGTGTAAGTACACAAGAGGCACTAAATGCTTAAGCACATGTAGCTGGCCATTCAATCTTAAGCAGCCTGATATATTTCAATAGGTGACAGACAAACGTATGTATGTCTTTGTAATGAGCTGACCTTGGCCAGCTGCCAAACACCCACCCAGCTGCTCAGTCACTCCCCTCCTCAGTGGGACAGGGGGGAAAAGGGGATGAAAAAGCTTGTGGGTCAAGATAAAGACAGGGAGATCACTTACCAATTATCATCACGGGCAAAACAGGCTCTACTTGGGGAAAATCAATTTAATCTATTGCCAATTAAAATAGACTTAGGTAGTGAGAAACTAAGGCAAAAAATTAAAACAATGCTTCCTTTCCCACCAGCTCTTTTTCCAGGCTCAGCTTCACTCCTTCACTCCAAACCTCTCTACCCGCTTATCTTGAGTGGTGCGGGGAGGTGGGGATGGTTACAGCCCGTACAGAGCAGTTTCTCACTGCTGCTCCTTCCTTCTCACACTTGTTCCCTGCTCCAGAGTGGATCCTTCCCACGGACTACAATCTCCTTTAGGAATATCCACCTGCTCCAGCATGGAGTCCTCCACAGGCTGCAGTGTAGATATCTGCTCCAGCACGGCCCTGTCCCATGGGCTGCAGGAGAACCTCTGTCCCAGGGCCTGGTGCACGTCCTCCCCCAACTCCTGCTCTGTTCTTGGTGTTCGTAATGGGTTTTTTTCACTCTTTTTCCCTCTCACTCCCCTGCCCATCCGGCATTTTTTCCCTTTCTTAAATATTTTTTCCCAGAGGTGCCATCGGCCTCGCTGACAGGCACAGCTGCACCCTGCGGTGGGGCTGTCGTGGAACCAGCTGGAACCAGCTGGAACCGTCTGTGTCTGGCACAAGGCAACCGCAGCTTCTCCTCACAGAGGCCACCCCTGCAGCCCCTGTGTGTATATCCATACGCATGTGCTGGTGTGTGTGTATATATGCACAAGTGATTGTATAGGTAGCACCCTGTGGAGGCAGGCTACGATTTCACGTGATGGGAAAAGATCACAAAAGCCATATGGAAACCACACAGTTGAGAAGGAGGTTCATCTTTCTTCTGATGAAGTCCATGGCAACATTGCCCTTGATCAGAGTGGTGGTGGTGTGGTGAAGACCTGATCAGGGCTGGTAGGTGAGGCTCTCTAGGACTGGTTGATGGATACAAATGATGTTCCTGTTCATCCTGAGGTGTGATTGTCAATACTCACTGCCACTGGTCCTGATAACTTCATAGAACTCTGGACCAAAGCTCTCCAGCAAACACCTTGGTAAACAAATATAATTAGATTTGCCCATAACTTGTCTTTATTTTTTTTTTTTTTCTAACTATTCACCTGATCATACAAACATTTACTTCCATAATTAACCCTTTTTTATATGCTTATGTGAGTATAGATACAACCAAAATTAGGTATCAGATTACATTTGGTGTCATTTTTAAATGAAATGCCTTTGGTTTAGATGTGATTCAGATAACCCAAGTAACTTGCTAAAGTTCTCAGTTCTTGCCAGTGGAGAAACTGGACACTTCTGAAAGCCACCAGCTTTCCAGGACCTGACTTTTGGAGTCAGCCTCTGCCTACTGACTGTATGTAGGGTGAAGGCATGAGTATTTGTATGCTGAAAGAGAACCAGAGCAGCCAGCAAAGGGCTATGAGTAAATCTTATTCGAGTTGTCTCAGCAGGGGACTTTGCTTCTGTTATCTTCCTTCTACTACATCAGCGAATGCATCAATGAAGCTAAAAGAAGTAGGTGTAGACAGATGAACACATCAGGCCTTCCTCAACGAGAGTTTAGGCATTTCCCTTTCTTCACTCTCAGCAATTAGCTGCTGGCTGGCTCCTACCCATCTCTCCAAGACACTCTTAGCATCTTAACGTGTGCAGTAGCTTTTGTTTAGAGCCAGACTAAGCTGAAATCTAGAAAGAAAGTGTTAGTGGTTTAATTTGATCCCAGGCTTTTTTTGATGTTCTAGCAGAGAGCATTTCTATTTTGATATTTAAAGCTATGTGCTTTTTTTTCACATTTTCCCCCTTCTTAGTTGTTCTTTAGCAAAGTGATAGCTGGGATTCTGTGAACAGATTTAAACATTATCCTGATAACTTCAGTGAGGATAATTCAGTTGCTGAGTACTAGCTGTAAAGAAAGACAACAGGTGGGATTCGTCTGCCCTAGCTTAGACATCTGGCTTGTAAGCCTCTAGCTCTGAGGGAGTCCTCCCTTAGAAAGAACGGAGGAAAATGGGTACCTCCAAAGCACAATTATTCTCACTCCAAGATGAGTGTCTAAAATGGGTTCAAAGAAACTTCATCTAGAAGTATTTCCTTCCACTGATTAAACAGGGTCCTTATCATAATTGGTTCAGACATAGATAACTAATTTTTACACATGATTGTAGGTGAGCATAGTCTTGATCTGATACACAATTATTACTTGGGCGTTGGCGAGGCAAACAAGGCAGAAATATTCCATCAGTTCAGCAACTGAGGGTAGCTGACCTGACTCACCTACTGCCCTGGTATTCCCAGTCCCAATGCAAAACAGGAACAGGAATGTTTACTGGGGATGGGGAAAATGTATACAGCCGTCCTTCTCGGCATCGTCCCACACTTGGATAGGACTAAACGGGATGTGGAACTGCACACTTCATCCACTGTGGCATCTCTGCAAAAGACAAAGATATCTTAGTGAACAGTTTGAGAGAATGGAACAAACTCTGGTAGGATTTAAGAACCTGCACAGCTTTTACCGTGTTCAGTGCTCAGGTCAATCTAACTGATTTTGCCCCACTATCTCTCATGTATACCTCATTTTGGGTAAATATTTCATAAGATGAAAATAAAAGACTATCAAAATGAAGTAATATTCTGGGCATGTACAACTCTGACTGGAGAGAGGATGAGAGAAAGAAGGAGCCACACCAGGCAGATGTCAATCATGTTATTTAATACATTACTGTCTTAAATATAAGTAAATGGATGACACTGAGAGCATTACGCTACCAGCCTCCGTAATGAGAGCTGAATTCCAGCTTCTAAGAGCTCCTTTATATCCTTACATACATACATATAAAGAACCATATACAAATATATACCTACATATATATACTTACACATATATTTCGCTACCAGCCTCCGTAATGAGAGCTGAATTCCAGCTTCTAAGAGCTCCTTTATATATCCTTACACATACATATAAAGAACCATATACAAATATATACCTACATATATATACTTACACATATATATTTAAAAATCCACAATAACAAAATTTACATTAAAATTATTTTATTAGGAAAGAAAAGAACATGAAGAAGAAGAGACAGGAAGAGAAAGAAAAAAAAAAGAGGGAAAGAAAAAAGAGAAAGCAAGTGTGAGATGGAGGTATGCATTTTAGGGTGACTGCATTCTCAGAGAATAAGAGCTTTATCTTGATTTCAAGCTCTATTTCTAACAATAAGGGATAGCATCTCAGAAAATGGGGCTTCTTTTTTCTTTTGCTGACCTACTAAAAAAAAAAAAAACCCACAAAAAAAATCTCCATTGCTGAGATATTTCCTTTTTCTTACCTTTCTGCTGATAAGAGCTCTCAGTGTTTCTGGATAAGAAGAGATACTTTATTGTCTCCTGCAAAGATATAAGAGAAGAGAGGGGAAAAAACAATGCCTTTTGTTAGAAACGAAACTAACTGCAATTTGAAGAGTGATTGTAATAGACAGTATTGCTGAAGGCAAACAGAAACTAAAAAGTAAGCTCTTTAGACTATTATCCTTCCTTAACATTTTGATAAAGTTCCTTAAAATGGGAGCCACTTTTGCCTCTGCAGCACTTTAATTTCCTATAATCATCTCTGATGGAACAGATGATACACACAGAGTTACCCCAGGTATTGTTTAAGTGGGGACTGAATTACTTTTATACTATCACTAAATGATTGGAAAAAGGAAGCAAAACACGTTTTCAGCATTGCTCTGCTTCCATGCTGCAAGCCCAGCATAGTGATGCTCTCTCTAATTCTGTTTAAACTGCATTCCAGAAGTATTCACGAGTCAATTTTTTTAAAGCCGTTAAAAAGAACGTACAAGCGACATAGGGTGGAAAGCAGAGGCAATGTTCATTATCAGGCCCAGAAGAAAAGGATGTTTTGAAGAGAAAACCCACAAACTACAGGACTTTGAGGAATTTGCTAGTTATCTTTTCCATTTGGGTGACTTTAGACTTTGCTACCAAATTGAAACACCATTTTCTGAACAATAATACTATACATTTTTTTTGACATCACAAAAGAATGCTTTTAAAGCATAAAAAATTTATTTCCCTTATGTAATCAAAAACAAAACTCTATAAATTATAATGCAATGTACAGTTCAATTCCTCCATTCAATGCATTTAAATGGTATGTGCTGATTAAGCTTAGTCATTTATGTTAAATATCTAATGAAAAGCTCTTTGAATCTGGTTTAACCCATATTAAATGCCCTAGTGGTGCCCCTGGAATTAAAAAAGAAGAAGAAAATTAATCGTATTCTTTGTTCCCTTTATACATTTTAATAAATTATACTGCATCTTCCTAATGCATTTATGTCTCAGACAAAATGCCAAATGGTTTGATCCTTTCAACAAAAAGCCAAGGAACAAATTTGCACATTAAAATGTAGAGTGATTCAACAATTCAAGGCATAGTGTTTTCCAGAAGGAGATGATGTGTTTTCTATGTTTCTTAATAACTGCACGATGATTTCTGCTTTGTGTGTAAGCAGGCTCTGTTGAAAGTTTGTAGAGTTTATTTGTTTCTTTTCTTTCACTCTACAGCTTAACAGAATAAATACAATTTTCAAAATGCAATAGATTCCAGAGCATAATGTTGTGTTGGTACAATGGCTTCAGTAAGCTGGCAGTTGACAGGACCATAGAGAGCCAAAGTAAATTCAGAACAGTCAGGGTGTCCTCTTCTTGTCTTAGTTACGTAGAACCATAGAAATTCAGCATGGGAACTGACCTCCAGGGCTTACCTAGTCGCTCTTTCAGGTCTAAGGTCAAATCATATGGCCAGACAACTCCTAAGGGATGTTTATCAAACCTGATTTTAAAAATCTTCAAGGATGGGGATTCCACAACCTCCATAAATCACCAGTTTCTTTCTTTTTTTATCCTTACAAAAAGAAAAACACTTCCAACAGATTCCCATTGCCATCTCTATTATACAGGGTAATTTCTCTGGTTGCAGAATCAGCTGACTGTTTCTTGCTCTCCTCCCAAGAACATGGGAAATAATCAGTTATTGTAGTATTTAACTGTGTTTCTTCATCTGAAAACGGTCTTCTCTTTGGCTCCACAGTTAGCAGACTTGTAAGTTGTTTCAATACCCAATATCTTAGCATTGAGAGTTTTTGTGATCCAAATTTAAAATCTAGTGAAGGGTAAGTTCCTATAAGTTTTAGGCAGACATTAAGCAGAATAATGTCAACAACAACAACAATAATGATGTAAATACCTCAACAAGAAAATGAAACAAGAGATGGAAATACTTATGTTAACAGAATTCAAGATATGGGAATTAGAGTGTAACTAATGATTGCTTACGTGTGTGTGGAGAAGCATTTAAAGGAAATAAATAAATTGCTCTTAAGTATGCTCTGTTTCATCCTGATTACTAAAACATTCCTTTAAAAATTCCTAAGACTTTCCTGGAATAGGTAAAATCTATATCTACAGATTACAACTGAGAGTCTTCAGACAGACTTTTAAACCTAAATACAGTGTACTATTACAGGATTTCTGTTTCTTCATTTAAAGTGGAAATGGTATTTATTTGTTTTGAATCCAACAGTGGTCCAAATTGGAAAGTACTAACATTATTAAATATGACTTCAGGACTAATTCTTCTGGGAAATGAAGAATTACAGTGCGAGTTAATGGTAGAGAATAGTTAGATACTGTGGACTTTAGCTGATATGTGGGTGGCTGTTGAAGAACCTGAGGCCTCAAGGTCGATGTCTTCTTCCCTGGAGGCAATATGTTCACGTTTTTCTAGATTTTTACCCTAGGTGTGTCTGAAACTCTGAGTGCTTGATGCTTCCAATTTCTGTGGCTGAGAGATAGTCTTGAAGCCACAAAATCTTATTCTTAACTATATTATGTGATCAGTAGTAAGAAAGTCTCAGGAATTTAGTTCTTGAAATTCCTAATGTTCTTGCTATGGAATCAAGACCTTGAAAGTCCTCAAGCCCTACAAGACAATAGTCCAACAAAATTTTCAACCTAAACTTCCAGATATGCATGAAGAAGTCTGGGATCCTAGAAGGTTTTCCAGACTTACAAACTCTTCAAGGAAAAACAGAGTTGTTAGAAGCAGTGAGATCTATGGTCTTATTTACGTCAGCTTAAATTTCTGCTGCTGGGATCCCTGAAAACCTACACCTTCAAGGTTCCTGTTGCAAATCTGGGAGCCTGAAAATATGATAACTCTGTGTCTAGTAAAAAACAACCACTTGGAAACTCAGTACTTCTACTTTCATTTCTTCAGAGTCTCCTGGTTCCTCATCTGGCCAGACACTTCCACACCAGCCATAAATTAAATGTAATAAATTTGCCTCTCATATCCATTCTGGCAGCTGTAAAAATCTTAACATATTTAATTTCAGAATACCCATTTGTAAGAGTACCTGATATGAAAAGGCTTGCTTGTCTGTTTGTTTTAATGAAGGATTTTTTACCTTGGGAAAATTTTTAAATGTCAAAAATGGTAAAGTTTGGATATAATTCTGGTTTGTTAGTTACTTATAACAATTCCCTTTGTTCTAATGTTTTAGCTAGTATTGCGTGAAGAGAGGTTGGAGGAGCTAAACCGATTGAGGATGAGGAAATTAGGTTGTCAGCAGTGGGAAGTTACGAAGTTATATGCTGAACCAGCTGTACAACATTCCTGCTGGGTACAGCTGTAAACTGCAGTGCATAAAACTGCAATGGGTTCTTCTGTGGCCTGATGAAAAAAAACGGAGAAACTCCCAAGAAATTCAGGGAAATTGTTGATGGATATGAATGGGACATAAGCAAAGACACTCATTGCATAGAAAATACGTCTACTTTTTCCATATTTCCGGTAAATATGATAGAGAATTATGGGAATAAGAACGCTAAGGAGTGGATGACAAATAAAATAATCTCCCTGTGCTGTACATTCTCCCTTCCTCATGAAGCCATGCTCCAAACCACTGTCACGGGCAGGTGGTACATCCTGAAGATGAATCAGCAGGAGCTCACAAACATCTGCAAAGACCTGGCACAAGCTTTCCCAGTTTGTATTTGCCAGCTCACTAGTCAACAAACAGGACTTAGTAGCAGGTTGGGAGTGCAGCGTCCAGTCACCTGCAGATGTTTCATATAGAGAAAAAGTGAGCCATATAGTCTGATGCTTTTGTAATAGGTCTCCCCACTCCATATCTGTCTGAATATTCATCCACAGTCATGCTCTGTACTCCCCCCACTCCATGGTACAATTGCCTTCCATAGGGCATCACTCACCTTTGCATCCTCAGCCGTAAAATAAATGATTTGGGCTGAAGTGTTCTGTTGGGCACAGAACAGATGGTACTAGCCACAGAAAAAAACAGCAACACCTGGTTTCAGATATTCAGGCAGCAAATTCCCTGCCCCCAAAGCCATGGCTCATTATTCAGTCCAGATAATGGACCATTCATACAAACTTCTGCTATTTAAATCTCAGTTTCTGAAACCAAGCAGACTCTCCAATTCCCTCTGCAGATCCAGCTTTGCCTTGGCTACATCTGTCCCCAACTGTTCTCTGGATGGACTTTTCCATACATTTGAAATCCTTTCCTAGTAACAAATATATGCACCTGTAGCTGTTTCAAGCTGTTTTCTATGTAATAGTCCCAGCAGCTGTTTTCACTTCAGTGGTCTCGTGTTGAGCTATTATTTAAAAAAAGTTATTCTCCAGTTTCTTATCTTCATTCATTAAACCTATCATCTTCTGAATCAAGTTTTAAATTTTTCTTTTCTCTTACCCATTATTTGACAGCTCTGCATACTGTGTTGTGTTTACTCTGAATTCCTTCATAGCAGTTGACATGATATATTTACTAGTTATATCGAAACTGTAGATTGAGGAGCAAGTAGAAAGCAGAGAATGACCACAAAACCTCTTTTTTGGCTCTACATTTTGTAGATGTGGTCAGATTTCCCTGTACTGCAGGTTTCCTCATGTCTTGCACTTCATCATCAGAATTCCAACTTTGTGTGCATAATAATGGGAGATGGTAGGGGATACATACACCTCAGTATTCAGAAAAGTAGGTCACATCCATAACTGCAAACTAGATCTCTCACAGTTTGAAATCTGGACCTCTCTCTTGTGCTGCAGAGGCATTAGGAACAATAATGTTCTCTCTACATTACTGAACTTTATAATTGGCTTCTTTTTATTTGCACCCCCAAAAGAAACCATCAATAAAAGAAATATTTTTGGTTTTCAGGACCCTTAAAAGCAAAAAGAATCACATTGATTTAATGTCCCAACCCTTCTCATTAGGGCCACCATGAAGGTTTGGGCATCTTTCCTAATCAATGAACTTATGGGGGGAAATCTGCAGTGACATCATTATCTGCCTGCCTTTTGCAAACATCATCAAAAAAACCCAGCAGCCGTTCTCAGGGGATAAATTAATCCAATCATACCTTAACATACGGTCATTTCACCTTCCTCCAGTACATCTATTTCCACAGAAAGAATAAGGAGTGTGTATGGCTCCATAGTTAATAAGGGAACTGCATTCATATGATGTACTACCTAGGCTTACTTGAGAGGAAAGATTTTAAAGAATCAGTATTCCTTACACAAAAACATGCCTGAACTGAATGCAAACTCTGCGACTCCTTGGTATATTATACATCCATGTAATGTAATCCCAGACTACATTATGTTGCTACCTGGGAGAGTGATAGTGCATGGGTCGTGTTCTTTGATTTCATCTAGTCTGAGACGACATTAAGGAAGTTCCTTGCCCTCATCTGGCAACTTCTTTCAGCAGCAGACCAGCAAACCTACTTAAGGTCTTCAAGGGCTGGAAGGGCATATGATTCTTCTACAGTTAAGCAAACTGATATTGAGTGATTTGCCAAATGTCTGACAGAGAACTGTTTATGGGACTCAAGAGACCTTACTCCCAGTCTGGAGCTCTAACCATTAATGACACTTCTTTCCTCAGCAATTCTTCCTGAAGCTGGTATGATTCATCCACCACCTGCTGTACAATGTAGCTAGGCATGATATCTTGCGGCAAGATTTACTCCTAGGTGCTACATGCCGATGATATTTTGCAATTAAGGGGACTGCTTTTTTCCTCTGTTTCTCCCCTAAAATGAATTATTTGATTCCATAGACCTTGATGATTTTCCTTTGCTCTTAATTAGATAATTAAACTCTGAGTTCAGATCATAACACGCTGCATTAATGATATCTATTTAATCAAAATGTCCATTTGTTTTCATTATATTATGTTTAGTAAGAGATGTCTAAGGGAGTTCCATGTTAGTTCAGCTTTTTTCTTCCTCTTGGCCTTTTGTTATTTATTTTTTATATATATATATCTATATATAAAGACCAACAAACATTAAAATAATAATAAAAAATAATTTTTATTTTTAGAGAACAAAGCCATGGTATGTAAGTCTGTTGGCATTATACTGTCATAACAGAAATGGCATGATCACATGTCCAACATTTTTGAAAGTTTGTAGTGATCACACTCAACTCATCTAGCAGTTCAGATTTTGGATATCATCCTTCAGAATATTTTAAGGAAGCTCCTTTTGAACTATATGTTCTTCATAGACACTGACAAATAAATGTAACTGAAAAAAATTGGTCGTGTTTTAAAATCCTGTCTCAGATTTGTAAAATAATTTCCATAAAAAAAGCTGCAATCTTTTATAGCACACCACTGATTTTGCCTTCATTATTTCCAATGAAGGCTTAATCTCCATCAGATGTTAAACTCAAGATAGAAGTAATGGAAGCCATGTTATTCTCCAAGATACTGTAGGGTTTTTTTCCCCCCCTACATATTTGTTAGCATTCTTTTCCTTTTATTTTATTTTTTTCCCTCTTACAATGCAGGAGAACAGCAATTGTACTTAGTTTTTCAAAAGATAAAACTGAAAATGATGAACCCAACCACGTAGTACACTAAAACCACAGAGAAAATGAATGGCTACCTGTCCTGCAACTTTCTTTTAAAAGACCTCCTTGGCCTTGCCAGAAATTTGGCAGATAATCATCCTTTAACATGACAACTCCACTAATGAATGCCCTGGCTCTTTCACTTGCTGACTCATAGCAGGACGCCTCTCTAATGGAATACCAACTGCATCAGCTCTTTCTCTGCTGTTACCATTGAATGAGGAATTTTCTACAAAATAATTCTGTGAAACCAGATTAGGAACGACACTGAAGCTTCTTGGTGGAAACGAAAATGGAGTCACTCATCAGGAACATTTATTTAAGGACTTGAATATTTTGGGATCCCTGCAAGAAAACACGTGCTTGTCAAGACTAAAAATAAGATTGTTCATACAGATATCCTGTGAGAACTCACTACAAGCACACAAACAAAACTTGAATAAATACAGTACTGTAACTTACTGGTGCAAGATTAATATAGAAAAATGATGTTCAAAGTAAGGTACTAAAATAAAAAATATAAGGTTGGTTTAAGAGTTCAGGCAAGGCTTGTTACCTTCTTATATCTGCTTCCAAACTCAACAAGAAAAAAAAAAAAAAAAAAAAAAAGAAGGAAGGAAGGAAGGAAGGAAGGAAGGAAGGAAGGAAGGAAGGAAGGAAGGAAGGAAGGAAGGAAGGAAGGAAGGAAGGAAGGAAGGAAGGAAGGAAGGAAGGAAGGAAGGAAGGAAGGAAGGAAGGAAGGAAGGAAGGAAGGAAGGAAGGAAGGAAGGAAGGAAGGGAGGAAGGAGCATATTTGTCTCCTGTTTGAACTATGATAGTTAATTATATACCTACTACCACCTAAGTGTCAGTCTTAGAGTAGACAGAGAAGTGTAGACTTCTTAGCCAAAGATGAGGTCATGAACTGTGCTGGAATGAAATATTGAATAAGTCACCATTGTGTCAAGCATTTCAATACCTTTCCTTAAATTAAATTAGAAAAAAACCCTTACTGATTTCTAATTCAAAGAAAACTAAAAATAAATTTGTAGTTAGTTTTCCACTATTGTTAGGAAGAAAAAGCATATTTTCTACTGTTTTGATTTTGAACATGGTTCGGATACATATGGCTACACTACTCTTCTGCCAGTCCTATAGCGTATTCTGTTCTCACCACAATCTAACATGACATTGTCATTGCTGGTGAGAGCTGTTTTTATTGTATTTAAAAATAAAATTAATTAAGGAATATGTCGACATGGGTTATAACATCTTTAGCAAATCTTACACAGACTTTTAGCTGCATTTATTTGCACATGCACAGCACCTAACACCTTAGCTGGGCTTGAATGGTGTGGCACAAAGCATTGCATACTTTTGAAATGGCTGCATGCTGAAGGAGTGACTAATTGTAAAATGCATGCTGCCCATATGACATGCTGCTATTTATAATTCATGCTGCCAAGAGTTTTCAGTGGCCAACATAGGGGCTTTTCATAAATTTTACATCATTTATAAAGCATAATATGATAACACAAATACTTTGGGAATGGACAGAACTGTTTGTGAATTAAAAAAAATAGCTTCACGTTTGGATCCAAATTCCAAAATTTACTAATATGTTTAGAAAACTGACAATTTCAGTCTTAATCCTATTCAGTCCAGTGCCTTGTAATTACGCACAACTAAACAGTCATAATTTATGAAGCACTAGAAGAACATCCAGGCTGAAGCTTTGCATCTGATGTCAGGCTATGGGGACAGGAACGGTGGTGGGGGCGGCCTCTGAAAGCCATCCTGCTACTTGCCAATCTTATTTAAATTTTATTGCTGTCCAAATTGGAAAGATTAGATGGTAATTAGCGGTTTCCCCACCAGTATAGATTGTGCTTCTCCAAACAATCTTTGATAATGATCCCATCCCTCCTCCCCGACAACTTCAGGGAAATTTCAGAGCCAAATATTAAACAGGCAGTTATGAAATTGTGCTGAACCACCTGTTCTCTTGACCCACGGCTGACCCACTTAACAAAGGACTGTATATCTCAATTAGGCCAGGTGGTCCCATAGATTGCCATTAGCTAATTAGCACGCTCTCCCCTTCCCTCAAACTTATACAAGGCTCTTTCCAGGAACATACCTTCTCTGATACAGAAAGGGATGTCAAAATGATGCCCTGTCAAAAACTTAGCTATAAATTTGAGTAGTATATTTGAAGAGTGATAAGGGACAGATGAAATAATGGAGATTAACATAAGATCAGCTATAGTGTGTCATACCAAGGGCTCATCTAAAACAATATCTTGTCTTTGAAATTGGCCAAAAATAGATGTCCAGTAATGAGTATAAGATCAGGGTTAGTGTATGTGATATTTTTCTCACTACTTCCTGAGCCTGCAATAATTGCAGCTCAGAGTTTTTTGAGCTGGAGATGGGTTCTATAGATGTAATTATCCTCAATGACCTTGTCCAGTCTCACCTTGAAACAATACAGACATTCAGATTTGACGAGATCCTGTGGCATGGAGTTCCATGATTTAATTAATGCAGAAAAACTGAATAGAGAGTGATCATTCATTATTTCCCAGAATACAAAAACAAGAGAAATTATCAAGCAAAGGCTAAAAGCAAAAGAACTAGTTTTTCCAGCAAGGCACTGAGGAAGTGGTTGCTGCTGTACATTGTGGAAATTGGAAGTACCAACAGATTCAAAAACATGTTGATGTAATGGATGCATCTAACTATGGCTATTAATTCTTGTTGATTTAAATATAATTTTCAGCTCTGGAGAAGCAGCCATTATCAGAAGATGGGAGGTTATTCAGGGAGATGAAATATGTCCCATTATACACATTCCTTGTGTATATAGAAGCACTTTATAAATGTACCACTGGACAGTTTGGAGGCACAATTCAAATGGCTCTTGTTGTCCTATAGAGATTGTAGCTATATAATCTAATGAATGCTGAACTTCCCTCACATCTTTTATGGATGTGGCAAGGGAATATGGTGACTGTGATGGTAACAAATACAAAAGGAAAAGGACTATGAAATGGATATGCAGAATTAAGGTAAAATATTTGTCTTTTACCAACTTCTGAGAGCCACAGTCATTAAAAATACTTGTTGCCTTACAGATCCTTTAAACTATTTAAAGAGGAGACGATTAGGGGACAAGACTGTCAGAGAAGTAGTGTAGAATAAAGCAGTGAAAGACAGCAAAAAATAAGAAAAAGGGACTTCAAGGAAAGAAAAAGAGGCAGAAGGATTAGACAGGAAATCAAGGAAGACAGGAGAAAGGAAATATTGGTGAAAGAAGCGGGGAGATGAAGGACCATTTGAAAAATGAGAAAACAGAAGTATAAAAAACAATACAGAGGAAAAAATGAGAAAAAAAATGTAAAATATAAATTAAAGCTGGGAGAAAAGAAAGATAAGTATTTACATAATGGGATAAAAGAGTGAAATGAAGAAATAAGGAAATCAAAAGAAAACAAAAGAAAACCCTGAAGAACCTAATATACCTTTGAAGTTGGTCCCACTTTGAGTAAGGGTTTGGATAAGATGACCTCCAGAAGTCCCATCTAACCTTAATTATTCTATGATTCTGTGAATGACAATATCTCCATGTTAAGCTTTAAATAGTTTTGCTCACGGTCATAGTTGTGGATATATTGATGAAAAAACATTGCTATTTTATGTAGTGTATTTTGACATCTACAGCTGGAAGGTTCTATAAAAAGATGCAGAAATTTCACTTAACTGCAATACAAATCATACAAAGGCATTATTCTCCTTGAAAGAGTGAAATGTATTCCAAAACAACAATGTGTTGATATGCAGATCTTGGCATTTCTTTAACTAGGTTATAAATTAATTGCCATGATTTAAAGAAAATTGCTGGTCTCTTAGCTGAAAACCCATTGAAATACTGAGCTGAAAGCTTTAGTGCCCTGTATGATCAATGCTACTAATTCTTTGAGTATTTGTACATACACAGTTGCAGTTCCAGGCCTACGGTCTCGAGTGTGTATTTGGAGACTGCTGATGGAAAAACCAAACACGAGCGCTGTTTTCTATTCTGTTCCTTAGCTCTTGGGATTCATTGTGATAAGACAGACTGGGATGAGAGACTTCCTTCTTCCCTTACCAACCATCACAGAAGCACACAGGTATTTTTTGCTTTCTTTATTTCCAATAGCTGAGAGTTTTTCTAAGTTTCTTCAGACAAAACAGGTCACTAAGGAAACAGATGAGAAAGATAATTGCACAAAGGAACTGATAGCAACTACCTGCAAATACTAGCTGTGCTGTAACCTGGTCAAAATACAAACACAAAGTATCAAGATTCCTAAATTTCTTTTAGGTATATCTGTAATAAATGGCTTTAGAAGAATTAATTTCTTGTAAGAATCACCTGTCTGGCCACAGCTGTCTTCTGCCCCAAAAAAAGCATTTGTCCCAGTACAAAAGTCCTGGAAAGATAACCAGTATGCTTATGGAGATCTCCTCAGCCTCATCCTGGTTCTTGCCAGAGCAGGAGCAGATCTGTCTGCACAACCCCAGAAAGGAATAAAGAAGGGGTCTGGAGGAAGAACAGGACAACCTCCTCTTGCTCTCCTGGAAAGCTGGAAGCGAGAATAGAGAAGACCTGCTCTGCATGGAGGGGTCTATGGCTACATCTATTATAGTAAATTAAACATAGGATAATTTAAATTTGAAGAAAGCTGCAATTATAAATTCCTCCTCAGATTAAAAGTTAGATCACATTGGTCAGGCCTGCATCTTTGTTACTGTAAAGAGCTTTTTATCTTATATCTAATGGGCTTGCATTTTTTCTCTGTGCATGAAAGCCATACATGCTTGGAAATGTATCTGACAGTAAGACTAAGTGTCACAGAGTGCCATATACAAGCTGTTAAGTCCCCTTACCTCACAAAATGGGGTGTCTGCTTCTGAATTGCCTTTGCAAGTGGTCCTTGGCTGGTGCCAAGTCTTGAGCCACGGTCAAGAATTCTTTGAGAGAGTGCTAATAGGTTTGTTCCAAAATCTTGGTATAAACCACTGTGACAATTTCACGGTATGTCTAGTGCTCAAGAATATGTCTTGAGACTGCTAAATTTGCCAGTATAGACAGGCATACAGGGAGGAGACCATAGTGATAAGTGTTCCAAAAGCCAAAAATGAGGAAAGGGGGAGAAGTGTTGAAGTACCACAGTCTCCTTCATCTGTGGGATAAAGTCTTCCAGCAATGGCTGTTCTCCTTTCATTGTGAATATATTGGTTATTTCTCACAATTTGTAAGAAAAGTAAGTTTTTTTACAAGTGGTCTCTGAGTGACCAACTTGTATCATTGATATCAACAAAGAAGTAGAATGTTTCTTAATGTTACCGAGATCCATCTTTACTGATTAGGTTTCAGAGTGTTATTTTACAGTCCTGTATAGTGCATGTATACACAATTTACTTGGAACTCTAGCCATAGAGTTCGACTTTCCTTACATGCAACTCTACTGTGTTCCTGAACAATTCATCCATATTTTGAAGCATCTAAAACCAGCCCAAACACATGCTTTCATATGTTAGAGACGTTGCCCACTACTGACTTATTCTCTGTCTCCACAGTTAAAAGCATCAGCCTTGGAAAAAATAATTGTCTCTGTCAAAAAGGGAATTTTTTGTCATGTTTGTTTGTTTGCTCTTTTATTCAGAGTCTGCTGCCACCCTTTGGAGCCTTTCTGGTTTGCTTTCAATTAAAATGAAAACCTCACCATCATTTCTGATCTCTTTATTGTACTTTCTCTGAGTTCTGGTTGTTTGTGTGGTCAAAATAACAGGCTACCAAGCAAAAAAGGACAGTGATACCAATTTCCTGTGGCTAGTGCAAACAATTTGATTGCTATTAAATATCCATACATACTAATATCCTTGGGACCTCAAGGAAGAAAATTATGAAATAAAATCCTCACACTTCTCTTGCTCAGCAAGCAAAATTGATGGATCAGGTACTCATCTGGTGTAAATGGACATAGTCACAGGCTCATAATGGGAATTATCAGGCAATGTTTAGGTGGCTGGTATGAGTCAGTGCCTTTCTAAACTTTACATAGGTAGGTTTCACTTTTGAAACTCAAATGCATTATCTTGTAGCAATGATTGATGGTTATCATCCGAAGAAAAGCTATTTCCATGTAAAATGTATATAGAATGGACCACAAAATTAGCAGGAAATTGTTGGTCAGTTAAAATATCCTGATTTACTCATGATTCTTCCAGAAAAAAAAAAAAAACTGAGGAGCAAGCCATGATAAAAGTGCTTGTTACAGACCATCAGGTCATTGGATGCTTTAATCTCTATGTGGTCAAATATCATAAAGAACATGACTCCTGAACCACAGTCAGGGAATTTCCTGGTGGGTAACAAACTCCTACTGACTTTTCCTACAGCACGTGTGTGCCCTGAATGTCTCTAAATTGCCTCAAAAGTTCTCTTGTGACCCTAAAGAAGCACAGGAAGTGTCTGACATTTTGGAGAATGGAGGATCAAAGGTACCACAGTGACATTCTGAAACCTGGCTTTGTTTTTCATGTCAGTAGAACAAAATCTGTCTTCTCAGATAAAGGCAGAAGGATTCATTCCAAGTGAAGGAATCAGCATGTTTTATTTGATTTCACAGGACTGCTAAATAGAACAACCTTACATTTCCAAATTAAAAATTGACAGAAAGAAAAAGAAACAAATACAACTAAAACCAGCTAACAGAAGCTTCTCATCCCTTAAGCATAACTGCAAGTTAAGAAGGTGTATTTCTGTTGGTCTGACTCCTGAAGTGATAATATTTCAGCACACTTTCACTGAAGTTAGCACAGTTATTGGTTTAAAATGCATAGCAATTTATTTATATTTGTGTCTCTCAAAGCCTTCTTATCTCTCACAATAAAAACTGGGCTGCAAGAAGCATAGTGTACGTGTTCAAGAGTGCTATGATTATTTAGTTTGACCTTCTATGACACAGTTTTTCTTGGAAGGCAAGTATCTGATCATGCTGACTATATTTCATTTACCGAACAAGTGAAGGGACAACATTTGTTTCCCAAGAAGTTGCTCTCAATTGCAGAAAGTAAAGAACTGCGAGATCTTCAGATGAAAGTTGCTGTAGAGAAGCACAGATCATGTATTTATGAAGAAAAATGAATGTAAGACAGGAATAGGTAAAGTTTGTTGAGTGTTTTTCTGACCCTAACTGCCCACAAAGGCACTTCAAGTACCAGCCAAATGAAGGCTAAGGTGTGAGAGTCAAACACGTCATATTAGGAAGCTGCTAGTTTCCTAATGAATCTTCTGCTTCTGTAGCAGTCCAAAGAAGATTTATTCTGACTCGTACACTCATACCATAAACCTGTTTCCATTCAAGTGAAAGCGTAAACCAACAGACTACCTAATCAAGAATAAAGCTCCCTAAGAAAGCGGAAAGTTTCACTGAATCATGAAGGCGTTCCACCATTTGTGTCTGATAACTCAATACCTGTAATCTTTGCTCCACCAAACAATTATAAAGGCCATTTAGCTTCCTATTGCTTTTAAATCCTGAACATTTGCTCTGTGGAAAAATCTGTAGTAAACAGGCATTTGAGTGACATCTTTAGCCCAAATTCTCTGCCCATTTTCAATGTAAGAGTGTGTTTGGAGATGCCTGGGTAGCACAAGGGACTTCTGATGGAGAAGACTTTTCATATGTAGAGAGATTTCCTGTTCTGTCCTGTAGAAAAAAAGTCTGGATTCCAAACTAAATAAGTGTATTATGGTTGTTATCAATTTAACAGAATCTAGGCGAAAGTTAATTTGATGATCTCAGTCCACTTTTCAGGAGTCAGGAGCATGTGTCACAACCCACAGCTGGCTTGCTGCACAGTGTGCCCCCTTTTTGGAAGTCCCAGCTTCTCGACAAAGAATTTAGAAACACGGTTTGGTATAGGAATTTAGCATGCTCATTAATTAAAACTTTAATATTTTTTCCTACTTGGTTAAAAAGTATCCCTCTTTCTTTAAATGCCCACCTGACACTGAAAAAAAAAAATTCTCACTTTTCTCCCTGATGTTTTTCTCCTTTGTCTCTATGATGTTGAAAGCACAGTGGAGTAAATCTATCCAAGACCTCAGGTATTTGAAATATATGCTGAATCACTGTTGGTAATTATAAAAAGAGAATAACTAGTCGAGAATCTCAAGGTAAGCTAGATACATTTCAATATTTTCTGATCAGAAATGCAGCTAATGCACTTGGAATTAGTCTATTAAAGCTACTTTGCAAATTCCTCTGATATCACTTCACATTGTTTCCCCTTAAATCTCTATCTTTCCAAAGAACATTTCAATATTGGGTCAGATTATGAATATTAAAGGCTCTCCAAAACCCACGCTAATTTTAAACTACAGGCACTGTGAATTGCAAATGACCTGAACTGTTTAAGCCCCATAGTGTATGTGACTCATCTGTTTCCAAAAAATCAGGTCATGAAATTTTCTGCGTTCACAACTCAAGTCCCTGAAATACCAAGTCAGTGTTATGATTCTCCACACTTTCTTTTCAGACATATTTTTAAAAGAGAAGTTATAGCCAGAGAAAGACCTGTTTTCAGAGATCCACAGTGCCCCAGAGACTAGAGAATTCTCTTCAAGCATGGGGTAGGGTTTCCCGTGCACCACAATAACCTGCCTTGAACACAACTGCTGCTGTTCTTCTCTCCTAGATCACCCCAAAGTATCGTATTATCATTTGTGACTACAGGGCAATGATTTTCAAGAATTCCTTTGGTGAGATTCAGGATAGAAATATCAGACAATGCCAGCGGAAGTCTGTATTCTGCAGAAAAAGTAATTATTCATGAGGATTAAACTAATGAGCCCAAGACTCATCAGTCTTTTCTTATGAGAAGACTAGATAACTTATCGAGTTATATTTACATATACATATATCCCTAAACATATCAACAGAAATATGCAAACTTTGATAGAGGTCGACCATAAACCCTGACAAAATTCATTTTGTAATCCCACCTCTCCTCATCTTCCTCTTCCTTAATGCAGAAGATGTTGTCACTATTTTTCATTACAATGCAATAAAAGGTTTGGAAGCTCAAATAAAGATGTAAATAACCTATGCAACAGCATAGTAAGACATGGATTTTTTGCATAGAAAACTGTTGGATTGCTTAACTAAAATAGATGGCAGAAACCACAGAAAACAGAAAAAAATGGACACAATGAACTTTTTGATTATTTTCCCTGCTGTGCTTATCCACAAAACTATGGACTGACCCAGAATGGCTGGTGAAACCTGGGGATAGGTTGACCAGCCTTGCCTAAAAACCCCCCCAAACCCTAAACTTCTTGAAAAGGTTGATTCATCTGATCTAAAAAGCTTTTTTTAGGATCAGTTTTCTTGCACTCTGGAGTTGCCTATTTCTCTCTATAGTTTATAAAGGTGTTGTGGGTTGGCCCAGGCTGGCAGCCAAGTACCCACGCAGCTGCTCCCTCAATCCCTATGGTGGAAAAAATGGGAAGAAAGGGAGTGAGAAAACCCATGGGTCAAGATAAAGGCAGGAAGATCACTTACCAATTACAGTCACAGGCAAAACAGACTCGACTTGAGGGAATTAACATAATTTGTTGCCAATTAATATAAATATTTAATTACTGATTTGGGTATTGGGAAACAAAAACATCAACAAAAAAGAAAGAAACATTAAAACACTTAGGGAAAACATTTTTCTGCCCCCTTTCCCAGACTCAACTTCACTCTTTCCCACCAGACTCCTCTCCTCCCCCCTTCCCATCACAGCAGGT
The DNA here is from genome assembly GCF_000699145.1 of Aptenodytes forsteri. Taxonomy (NCBI): domain Eukaryota; kingdom Metazoa; phylum Chordata; class Aves; order Sphenisciformes; family Spheniscidae; genus Aptenodytes; species Aptenodytes forsteri. The sequence goes on from NW_008795477.1 coordinate 274,700, forward strand.
TACATTCAGTCCCTTCAGAGAGGACACGAGTGGTGTGGGGGGGTGGTTAGTCAGTATGTAGCAGTTTCTCTCTATCGGTCCTTCCTTCTTATGATTTTCCTCTGCTCTAGGGTGGGTCCTCCATGAGCTGCAGGGCATATCTGCTCCACCATGGAACACCTCCTCCTCCTCCTCCTCTGATCTTGTGTTCCCTCTGCTGTTCCTCACTCTTTCCCCCTTCCTCCTCCCTCTGTGTTGCATTTTATGCCCTTTCTTAAATACACCTTCACAGAGGCACCCCAAACTTTGCTGATGAGCTCAGCTGTGGCCTGCGGTGGGTCCACTGTAAAACTGCCTGGAAAAGGCTGTATTTGGCGCAGGGCAGCCCTTGACCTCTTCTCACAGAGGCCACCCCTGCAGCCCCTCTGCTACCAAAACCTTGGCCCATATACCCAATACAAAAAGAAACCTATGCAGTGAAAAGATCAGATGCTTTTTGATGCTTAAATTAGTGCAAATCTTTTCCATCTCTACCCTTTACCAGCTGCAACTTTACTGGATAAAGTGCTTTCTGGTCCCTACGGGCCCACAGACAATGAGCAAGGCTAAATGAGTGCCCTGAATGTGCTGTTCTTGTAACTGATCCTTAAATTTTTTCAATAAAATTGAATTCAGGTAAAGAAGATAACTGTTTTATGGTTGGAAGTACATAGTGGGTAGCTACCTTTGGAATAGGACTTTTGCTGGTAGCCTAACATGTAGCTCACAGACCTTTTCTCCTGGGCTGTAAACATTTTGTATAAGTTTTAATTAACCCTTTCTTTGTTTGACCAGCTCAACAAACAAAAGGTCGTAAGTCTGTTACAATTAGTTGGCCTTTTGCATGGCAGCACCTTTCCTAAGATCTCTATTAGCATTTAAATGAAGAAAGGTCAACTGCACACATTATAACTCAATTGTACAAAGTGAGCCAAATGTTCAGGAAAAAAATACAATACGGCAATAGAAGCAAGAGTTCGGAAGCACACTTGGAAGGTATGTTGGCTTAACCCATTTTAAAGAAAGGTGTAGAAGCAAGATGAAAAGTTACTTCTGAACTCAAATGTTTTGTTCAGGTTGTTTTATTTGATTCATGGTGAATTACTTTCCTGTTTTCTCTTTTCATAAGGCCAAAAATCTGTTTGTCTTTATACAAACCACTCTGAAGTTGCTCCAGATTCATGTTTATCTACATAGAAGCAGAATTTGGCCCATCTACTTTCTAAATCAAATTGGATTACTGACTTCTGTAATGTTAGGGGTTCAGCTTTCCACTTGGCTATTGAACCTGATGATCAGATTCAATCTGTGGCAAAGGACATTCCCACGTTCTTTTTGCTGGATGGACAGTTCTGATGAAAAACTATTTCATATTTTTTTTTTTTTTTTTTTTATATTTTTCCATAACTTTTAAGGTATCATTTCTGGCCAAAGTCAAAGGCAAGGTATAGGATAAGTGGAATTTCAGTTTGACCCAGTGTGATATTATTATAGTAGCATTACCATGACCTTCCCACACTTTGTTTAATCTGTGGAAATTTGCTGTAAAATACTATATAAGCAGGTGTCCTTGTTCAGTTGTGCATGTGTGGTATTGTACATTTGTCTGAGTGTCACAGGTGTACACGCTACAAATCTGTACACACTCCAAATCTACACAACTGGTGCACATAGTCTTAATTTTGGCAAAGGTGGCTTGAGAACAGATGAAAATGAACCACTTAAAACAAAAAATATTTAACTCTTTCAGGACCAGGAATGTTTCATGCTTCCCATTTTAATCCTGTTAGAGCATCTAATCATCCTGTACTGTGCCAGTGCCTCAAGGGAAAGAGAAAAGCTTTAATTTCATAAGGCTTAAATTGCCCAAATGGTTTGGGATTTAACTTTTTTTTAAATTTACACTTCTATGTATCCTAGAAGAACCCAAGTAATTGGTCCACTCAAAATCTTGTTGTGAAACCAGCAATAGATCGATATTCTTTAGATTCTGGCATAAGCACCTGTTCTGTTTGAGTTCCAAGAACACAATACGAGTGCTAATGTAATTAACACAAAGCCGAAAATGGTTTAAGTATGTGTTCTTGTTAAAAACAAAAAATGTTTGAATTTATACATAACAGCAATGCGGGGCCCCTTGGAGACAGAGGCCATGCTGTGTGCATCTGTGGTAGCTCATAGATGCCCATCCATGCTCAGCCATTGAAGAATTCCTCTCCCATACGGCCTCATGCCTCCGCTAATGTAATTAACACAAAGCCGAAAATGGTTTAAGTATGTGTTCTTGTTAAAAACAAAAAATGTTTGAATTTATACATAACAGCAATGCGGGGCCCCTTGGAGACAGAGGCCATGCTGTGTGCATCTGTGGTAGCTCATAGATGCCCATCCATGCTCAGCCATTGAAGAATTCCTCTCCCATACGGCCTCATGCCTCCTCTCTCATTTTTTTTTGTTTTTCTTTTCCCTTTGCTGGTTACACCTCTGAGGTGGTGACGACTCCTGTGTGTTACTGTCATTTGCTCCACACAGTTTACCTTACACTCGGCCACACAGCCAATTCCTGCAACCTGATCCACCCACTGCCACTGCCTCAAAGAAGTTCACTGGCAGACATCCTCCAGCTTCACTGCTGCTCACAGTAATCTATGCTCTCCCATTTTCACAGTCCCTTTCTTTTACATAGAAAGAGAGACCATTCCCAAAGGGTAAGTCACACCATCCTAAAATACGCAGTTAAGAAAGCTGGGATGAATTGCATTTTTGGAGGTATCTAATCCCTCCATAAAGAGAACCTCGATGGTAGCCAAAATACACACTTAAGTATCAGGTGGATAAATTTTACTCAGGTGATCCCATCAAAGGTGTTTATTACTACTCAAGTTGAGAAAATAATTCTCTTCTAAGAAGGTTTCTTTAGAGCTCTGTTTGCCCAAAGCATGGTGTTCAGTGGTGCTCTGATTCAAGAATCAGGTTTTTAATAGCATTTGAAATGCTAATAAAGCAATAGGTAGTGGAACATTTCTATTTTGAAGGGTGCATTAGCCATCCATGATTTTCTCAGATGCAATTTATTATAATAAATAAAATTACTTTTATTGTGCTGCTTATCCTCACAATAGAAAGATAATATAGCTACATTTAGACACGATTGCATGCAGTCCTTTAACAAAGCATCCATTTGACTGCTCATTCATCATTTTGGATTGGTCAAAGTCATGTTTTATTTATTCTCTTCCCTGATTGGATAAATGTGCCAAAAGACTTGGTCTCAAAATTTGCATTAAAATGAATATTTTTACAAATATTTATGTACATGGCTTTGGGATTCTATTCCAGCTGTAGTCAAACAAGGCCACTTGATGTATTCATGAGAAAGCCAGTTTTACCTAATTGCATTAGATGTAAAAGATTGCAAATTAAAAGTATTTTTTCAGGGGTAATCTATCCACTTCTGGTTGGTTTCAAAAACAAATTTCTTTGAAAAATACCATTTCTCCTATATGCATGAGATAGTTGTTCCATGTTTTCACCATGCTAATAACTAACGGCTTTGTAAACAAATTCTTTTTACCTCCAGCCAGGCCTCACTGAGTTGATTACTTGCAAAAAATCCTCACTGATCTTTGGAAGAATCTGGAAGTGAAATAAATGCAGTAGTGTTGTCTAATGTGGTCACAGAATAAGGAAATGCTTGCCTTGTCCCTTTAGCTTCTCTCTTGGCTGCCAGTAAATGTACTGCTTAGCTGTACCTAGCCTCCTAGGCTAGGAACACAGCTCAAATACTGTGTTCAGTTTTGGGCCCCTCACTACAAGAAGGATGTTGAGGTGTTAGAGCGTGTCCAGAGAAGGGCAACGAGGCTGGTGAGGGGTCTGGAGAACAAGTCTTCTGAGGAGCGGCTGAGGGAACTGGGGTTGTTTAGCCTGGAGAAAAGGAGGCTGAGGGGAGACCTCATCGCTCTCTACAACTACCTGAAAGGAGGTTGTAGCGAGGTGGGGGTCGGTCTCTTCTCCCAAGTAACAAGCGATAGGACGAGAGGAAATGGCCTCAAGTTGTGCCAGAGGAGGTTTAGATTGGATGTAAGGAAAAATTTCTTTACTGAAAGAGTGGTGAAACATTGGAACAGGCTGCCCAGGGAAGTGGTAGAGTCCCCATCCCTGGAGGTATTTAAAAGACGAGTAGATGAGGCGCTTAGGGACATGGTTTAGTGGGCCTGGTGGTGTTGGGTTGACGGTTGGACTCGATGATCTTAGAGGTCTCTTCCAACCTCAATGATTCTATGATTCTATGATTCCTAGTTTTTCTGTCTGTCCTTCTGGTGGACGAGTCTAATTGAGAGATTTTAGCACAATTTCACAGTCATCAGTGTAGCAGTAATGACAGAGTCTGAGACTGTGATAGAACTGCCTTAAACAGTGACAATTTCTTTTAGAGAAGACTTTGTTTGTTTGTTCTATTAACAATAAAGAGGTAGAGGGAAACAACCTACCTTACATGAGCGATGGGATAAGCAGTAGAACAGGCAGTCAGGTAATAGCTGACACATTCCAAGTTTATTGTTATTCAGCTTACTCTGGTATAATTTTCTCCTTGCAGCAAAGCTGGATGTCCCTCTTTCTTAAAGTATCAACTTAGAAACCAGCATGGTGATCTGGCAAGCAAACGGACTAGTTGACGGAGCATTGCATTAACCAAGCATGACTCCACTACAACTTTTCTGACACCTACTTTACAAAATACAGTTTCATTCTAACACATACGCTTTGCTTAGGCTTTTGTGTTTTTTTTTTTCCCCCCAAAAAAAGTCAGACATGTCCTACCATGTGTTTTCATGCTCATTATTTTAAAGAAAAGTGTGAATGACTGTGTGTGAAGGTGTATGTGTGTGTATGCATGTACTCACCACACTTGTTAGCTAAGCTCTATCCAAATAAAACAAAATGACAACCAGGACTGCAAAACTCCATTCATTTGCTTGTCAGCCTGTGTACAAGACAGAGAGGAATTGCCTCTAATGATGCTTCCTTCCTTGTTAGTATTTAAAAGGGCAAAACCATCATGGAGGTCACTTTTGACAAACCTGCTTATTTTTCATTTTCCATAGCATTTGCTGAGCATCCTCTGCAGTTTCTGATTTCATTTATTTATTTATTTATTTATTATTTTATCTGTACTGCCCCCTCCTCTCCTTAGCCTTTTCCCCCTTTTTCCTCCTTTGAAAACTCTAATTACTAGAATCAACTAAAATGTCAACATTTGCAATTCCGGAGCTTCATTTAAGCAATAAAAATAATAATTAAAAGGGTAAAACCTTAGAGAGATTTCTTCATTTTATGTGGTTTGCCAGAGATGATACACATTCAAAAAAGCCAGTAAAAGAATTAATTAGAAACAGCTAAAGCTCAACAAGCTATGCAAGTTAATGAAGCAGAGAGGGAAATGTCATCTTTGAGACCCAGAGCTACATTGGCTTGGATAATATATACTCCTGCCTTACTCTCCTAACTAAACCTTTTTTAATGTCTCCTCTAAAAAATCAATGATAATGACACTGATTTACCAGGAAATGACAGGCGAATAATACCACAGGAGTTGTTCTTGTTTGATGGTAACTTAGTTCTGAAGAAGAACAGCGAGGATTTTATTTTGAAGTGTAGGTTTGGTTATTGCAACTTCCTTTCAACTTTTTATTTTTTAATTTTCTCCTTCTGTTTTCTTTTGTAGCTGATCCTGAATTGGAGCAAACCCCTCCTCCATTCCCTGTAAGAAATGGTAAATATCTTACAGATTCAGACCAGAAAAGATCCACCTAACCTACTGAATTTGCCAAGTTTCTCTTGCTTTTTCTCTCCACCTCTCATTTGTTATGCTGAAAGGTAAACGAAGAACAGTAAAAATTATTGCATATAAGCAACACTTACCAGCAGATCTTGTTCTCCAGGAGCTACCTATGCGTGTTCACATTTGCAGAATAATACATGGCATTGGAAGAGGAAATAATTTATTCTAAAAAATGAGTCAGAAGTTGACAGTAATAAAATCACACAAGACAAAGGAAAGTTAACTTTTTCTCTGAATAGGTATTAAAAAATCCAGGAAAGAAAGGGTTTTATAAAATGCCTTTTTATTTTGTCCTGAATAAGTATTAAAAAATCCAGGAAAAAAAGGTTTTTATAAAATGCCTTTTTATTTGGGAGTGTTTAACAGTGCTGTCCCTTCAGTTAAGCTTTCACTGTTATCTAAGTATTCCTCCCAAATATTTCATATACATTTCCAACTACTGTCAGTATTACGGTGTCTGAAAATCTTCCAGTAGTTCTGGAACAATTTTCAGAAGCTCGTCTGAACTCTTCCAGGAGTTCACTGTGAGAATTGTCATGACTTTTCTATGCTTTCTTCTCATTTCTCCAAATATTTCATTTTTTCCTTGCAGAGACCTAAAAAGAGCTTACTGTGTTATGTATTTAGATATTGAAGGTATTTTCAGTCTTTTTTTTTTTCACTGAAGCCTCCACCTATGCAAAGAAAGGCTATATACTTAGCCATGCAATTCCTTGACAGATCCAAATAATAAGTAGGAAAAAAGTACATAAAGTATGAGTTTAGACCAGTGATTTTCTAATGGATATATAAAATGTCTTTATTCTAAAATTTCTGTTTGCCTTTTAAAAGTTTTAGTTATATTACATATATGCATCTCTATTACTTTTTACACAGCCATAGAAAAACATTTTATTATTATTTTATTGTTATGTATATATGTGTCATCAACAGAATTTTGTCCTAGCTTGATATATTATGGACTTAATGAACCTGGTTAAGCTAATCTGCTGTGTGATCTAGATGGTTCAAACTGCTCCTAAAGCCTATACATATACAGAAAAGGTGTTGGAGGAGGAAAACCTTCCCGTAAATGATCATCCTTTCCAGGCAAAGTATGGTAAACTGGTTAGAGAAAATCATGTACAGCCTAATCTCAGGATATGTGCCAACACCCAGCAGTGCTGTTTTGCACAAGCCTGAGGTGGATATCAACTCTGGAAGTCTGATCCAAAAAGTTCTTGGTCTCAGTTGTGATAAATGTAAAGTGTGCACAATACTATTTACCTCCTATTTCACACTGCTGTGAGCAGATTGGATATTCATTAATATTTTTAAAGTTATCTAAGAACCTTAGCTCAAAGGTGCCGTATTCATGCAAAGCTTTATTACTGCTATCACACAGGAGAGCCATGAGGACTAATTAATTAATGTTTGTAGAGTATCTTGCAAATGCAAAGTGCAATGTGAATATGGATCATTATTATTTATTATCCTAAAAGTTATAAAGATATATGGGAGAGCCTGAGCTCCTTTTAAGTTGCACTTCTATTGCATCAAAGTGGGCATAAAACTGCCTTAAGGCACCTGCTGAGGATTCAAAAGCAACAAGGATGATCAAATGTCTAGGAAGCAGGATCAGTGAGAAAAAAGCAAAGTTTATGCTAAGGAAAAGACTGATGTGGAACCTCATAAAAACCTTCAAATACTTTAAATATGCAAAAATACCCACTAGATATGGCCAGAAGAAAAAAAAAACAGAATCAAAACTTAAGAAGGCCTTTTGAAAAGGGAAGATAGTTTACATTACGTTTCTTCTGCAGGGTTAGGGCTTCACTGCTGAAGTTTTATAAATGTTACGCATATAACTGGCAAGAATGACCAATACATTTGATTTTGCCTTTTGAAAAGTTACTGGACAATATGACTAATTTGTGTCTTCTCCAGAACAATTTTCTATCATTCTCTGTGTCATTAGGACCAGAGAAGTTTGAATGATGCTTGGAGGTGAGATTTTAGAGTGGATTGGCATAAGGCATACAACTCGTTCCTCTCATTATTGAGTCCAACATCCTTTCCCAATTTCCAGTGCACACTGAGTTCACAAGAATTCTTTCCATTTTCACATCTGGCCCCATAAATGTTACTGGAAATATGGAGGAGAAGGAATTTGCTTCCCTCATAGATTGGTATACTTTTTTTTTCCTCCCCTCCGTGAGCTTTTTTTTCGATCCAAAGTTAAACGTGGGCTACAATCTTAGCTTTGAGGAATAATATGCCTTTTTTTTTTTAAAAAAAAAAAAGGTCATAAAAAAATTGCAAAGGGAAGGAATAAATATTAAAGCTGTAAAAAGTGATCATTTTAGACTCCTGCAGCTTCCAAGAATATTTGCAGCAAATATTTACCTTTTATTTTTTGCCATGGAATTACTTTGTGAGTCTTAGCATGAAGAAGATGGCTTTTTCCCAGTTTTCTCAATATCACTGCTCTCTGGGTGACTGCCTGTTTTCCCCCCCTCCACCATTTCACACTGTAATGCTATATGGAAAATGCTTAAACTGTTCCTACATACTGTGACTTCAAAAAGATAGTTAAGTTAACAAACAAAACCAGCAGTGCTGCTTTCCCCATGTTTGCTGCTCAGTCATTACTTGGGAAAGTGATAAACACTGTTTCAGCAGGATAAAAAATACAAAGCTAAGTGAGGAAATGGGAGGAAACAAACTGGCCTTAGTAATATCTCCTTTTTCAAAGGCACATGCATATAACAAGTGTCATTTCCTGGATAAGTGTACATATATACACACATATATATATAAAGTTTGTAGCAATTTCTCTTCATTTGATAATAAATTGCATTATATGTTTATCTGTATAAAATGAACATATTGAAAAATACCCCCCCCCCCCAAATTGGTGGTTTTAGGGGGTAATGAAGGTGGATATAAGCCAACAATGTGCACTCGCAGTCCAGAAAGCCAACCCATACCCTGGCTGCATCCAAAGACGCGTGGCCAGCAGGTCGAGGGAGGGGATTCTGCCCCTGCTCTGGTGAGACCCCACCTGGAGCACTGCGTCCAGCTCTGGAGCCCTCAGCCCTCAAAAGACACGGAC
>NW_008795477.1:283679-339384 GCF_000699145.1 Aptenodytes forsteri
TGGAACATCTCTCCTATGAGGAAAGGCTGAGCAAGTTGGCTTTTTTCAGTCTGGAGAAGAGAAGGCTTTGGGGAGACCTTATTGCGGCCTTCAGTACTTGAAGGGGGGTTATTATAAATAAATATAAAGATGGAGAAAGACTTTTTACCAGGGCCTGTAGTGACAGGACTAGGGACAATGGTTTTAAACTGCAAGAGGGTAGGTTTAGATTGTGTGCAAGGAAGAAGATGAGGGTGGTGAGACACTGAAACAGGTTGCCCATAGAAGTCATGGACGCCTCATCACTGGAAGGGTTCAAGGTCAGGTTCAACAACCTGATCTAGTTGAAGATGTCCCTGCCCACGGCAGGGGGGTTGGACTAGATGACCTTAAAGTTCCCTTCCGAACCATTCTATGATTCTATGATTTTATGATTCTGTGATTTGCAACAGCAAATTGTTCTCAATGTTTTTGTCCATTTGTTTACTTTCCCCAAAGGCTTCAGTGTGAAAGACATACCTGTACCTCTGAGTGGAGTAACCTGGATGAAATGTTCAAGCTGAAGTTATTCTGGACATGAGACTTCATCAGAAGAAGACACTGAAGTGTAGGTTACTACTACAGTTTCAAATGTATAGGGAAGCAACATTACTCCCAGGTGTACTGGGTGTGCAGTCCCAAAAGCAAGATCAACTATTATATTTTTAATGCAGGTGAACATTAACATTTCTTAAGCTTATTGAATTATTCTGTGCTCTGTTAAATAACAGCATAGCCATTACTTTATTACTCCTGGGCAATGCTGGGGAAAAAAAAAAAAAACAAACAAAAAATGAAAAAATGCTAAACTTGATACTTTCATTTACAGATCAGGGATTTCTTTTATCACAGTGATATATGCATATCTGAAACCTTCTCTGTATTTTTAAATATACCACCATGCCCCTGATGACAGCCAAAGGAATGAAGACCTTAATTTCTGTTAAGCAGAAAAGCCTAAAGGCCCAGATCTTTTAAGACAGGTAGATATGCCCAGCTCCTACTGAAATCACCGAGTGATCAGGAAGTGATGTACCTAAGTGACCTGACCAAACCTACACAGAGAATTCATGACAGAAGAGGTATTATGCCCAGTCTCTTTACACACAGACTAAAACAGAAATAGGCCTTTTAATTCACCTTGATATTCCCACTCCTCAAGAAAAATTACCTCTGATACTAGTAACTGAAAAAAAGAGTGAGGAATAATGGCACAGAAGTTGCAGATAGGTAGATAAATTCATACTTCATAGAGAAATGTGGCTAACAAACACAGATTTTTACCATGGCTACTTCCACTGGCTTTAACGAGCAATCACACTGACCATGGGGTATGGATCACAGACCTGCAGTTATGTGCCATTTCTGAAAGAAGAAAATAGGATGATTTCCTGGTCAGGAAGGTAAGCTCTCATGAAGGTAAGTTTCACTGTGTCATTCTCTATCCTGATCAAAAGATTTTAATAACTTTCTTTCTTATTAAAGCATCTTTTTCCTTGTTTATAATGAAAAAACTCATTTAAACAGGAAAGCTCAAGTACCTTTTTATTCAATACCTATAACATCTTACTTTTTTTCCTTCTTTCTTCTTGTCTATAGTTCCTTCAAATTAAGTTGTTCCTTGCAGTTAATTTGCTGTGAAAGGTAATCCTCATCTCAAACCACTCTTCTGGCAACATCAGCATTTGATACAGTAAATAAATTTTCAGTTATCTTCATATTCCACCAAGTATACCACATACTGTCCCACCACAAATTGTGATCAAGTATTAAAGACTCCTGAGAACTAAATGATCCAAGCTCAGAAGCTCTGAATCCCATGATAAATTATACAAAAGGGGCACTTGAAGAGATTTGTAACTGATTTTGCCGCTCAGAACGCCTCCGTTTCAATTAGAGGTAACTAAGAGGCATGACACTGAAGAGCAAAACTAATAATTTATGCTGATGTCAAGAAAGGTTATGGGAGGTGAGGGGATAGAAGCAATGACTTTCATAAAATGTATGTAATGCAAATGCCTTTGTCCCTGTTTTATGTCCTTGAAGGGGAGAATGGCCATTTCTATTTTGTTTCTACCCCACAGCTGCAGCACTGCCCTGAAAAGTGGAGCCCACCCACCATAGGATAACTTTGGTCCCAGGAAACCTCAGATGGAAACAGAAACATTTTCATTTCACTGGCTGCAGATAAAAATTGCCTAGCTGGTTTCATGGTCATTATTTGCATCCAAACATGTACATGGTGGAAATCCCTAAAACCAAGCCAACCAAAACCACAGTATTTACAATTCCTCTGGGAAACTGCAGCAAGAATTTTGGCAACTGCCAGCCAGCTCATTAGTCTGTTAGCCCAATTTTGACTGCTCTGCAACCTCTGACCCATACGTTATCTCCCCATGGGCTTCAGCGGCAGCCACCCCCTCTGCCACAGCTGCAGCAATCCGTTGGCTGTGGAGCACACAAGTCCTGTCCTCCCGCCCTCTTATAGATAGGGCCTGTTCAGCTTAGCACCCTGTACCTTTTCAGCACAAAAAGACAATTTCTTCCCACTTTTAGCAGTCTTAGTCGGGTTATCTGCGTTGGGCAGTGGTGGGTATAAATGTAGGCTGGCTGCTCCGGTTGCGTTTACAGCAATTTTTTTTTGTTTCTTAAACTTCTTCAAGGAAAATGAATAGGCCAGGCAGGAGTGACCTGTGCTACCACATACAACTGATTAGGCCATGCCAGTGTAAATGATTACAGTCACTCTGTAGTCACTAGATCAATGACAATTTACTTCAATGGAAAGTCTTCCCGAGGAAATCTGACTAACTTTGTGTCAATAATTTCTTGAATTTGTGCCCCCAACATATTTACAAGTTCAAAACATGAAGGCCATATTTTTATAGGTACAGTAAAATTTTATTTCTGTGTTTTATAGGTACTACTCACCAGAAGGCCAGACCTCAGTGCAATTAATAATTCCCTCTTTGAGGTTTTAAACTTGTCTTCGTCTTTGGATATGTTGTTCCTTTTTTTATAAATACCACTTAGTCAAAAGACTTAAATCACCTTTTCGGGTCCTGGAAAGCTGAAAGCTATAGGAGTTTGCTTCCTTTATCACTAGTTTTGAAATCAAATTACCCACTTTTCTTATTGCACCTGTATATAAGGAAAAACACAAATGTTCTGTAGGACAAAAATCTTATAGCAAGTAAGGAGTCAGCCTCAATGACATTTTGTGATAAAAAGAAAGGCAGAGGATTAGAGAGAAAGGTAAGAACACAGAGACAATCACCACCCAAAGACAGATAAGAGTCCATATGGGAAGTTAGCCCCTGTGAATTGTATTTTCGTGTTATTGTATGTGGCCCTTACTGTGGGAGCTCCTGAGAAATTATCTCAGTCTTTAAAAGCTAACAGTAAGGCTTTGCAGAATACAGTTTGGGCCCTGGAGAAACCACTTAAGCTGTGTTTAAATATTAACCAGTTTAAAGAGTGAATCTCTGCTAATCTAGAGTGGGTCCTTAGGGAGTGTCCACATGAGGAGCACAGAGGGTAGATCAGAAGGGGAGGTCATTTTCATCAATGAGAGAAGTTGAGAAATACCTGGAGCACAACTCTAACTGGTAGAGGGCATAACTGAAACTATTGTTTCTATTATTAGTGTTAATATTGGTATATTCTTTCCTAAATGACTACAAGCAATTATATTTTTTTAACTTAACTTTTCTTAGAAAATAACTTTTTCTAGAAATTTGTTGCATAGGGTAAGATTCATCTTGCCTTCATGTGATATAGATGTCTACACAGGAATGTGCAGGTATGTGTAAGTTAGTGTGTGTGTGCGCGCGCGCACGCATTTCTTGTTCTAGTCAAATTCCAGAGGGTAGTTTTTTCTAAAAGTTGTGTATAAATTTCAGAGTCCATGTTTTTTCTACCCTTCAGCTTTATAAAAACAGAGCTTCCAGAGAAACTGCAATAGTATTAAGAAATTAAAGAAAACTGTAAACTCATCCCGGTTCCACTTGTAAAAATATTAAAGAAAAGATCTTTGGGAACTTAAAAAAACTGGAGACATGTTTCAATGCTTTCAATTCTTATATGTAGTTATCAGGATATTCTGGGTACTCCTGGCTGTCAATAAAGGTAACAAGGGATGGTCATAGTGGAAGAAGCTAATACAGTGAGTATTACATCACTATATTACATTTAAAAATACTCTCTGAGAATAAGTGCCATCACAGCTGGCACTATAAAATCATCCATCATGTTACTAACCCCATCAGAAAGCGTATGTAATCTGTATCTCAGACAGGTGGGCAAATCTAAGATCAGATAGATATGCAGATTCAGTTCTTACTTCTGCCACTAGCTTCCTTCATGTTCTTAAGTATGTTGCTCACTCTCCCTGCTGTAATTCTCCCTTTACAGCCACGAGCTAATAGCTCTTTCTTTACAAAGAATTTTGAAAATACATTCATAAAGATCTGGGATGTGTTTAGGTCTCTGAGTGATGAGAAGCATGGAAGTACTTAGATTTTTGGAGAAGATAACTTTGTCTGCGAGGGAATCAGTCCAGCTGTCCCTTCATGGGCTAATCTCTTGCTAACATCATTTGGATATTGCCCATGACCAGACTGTCAAATCATATATTTTGGGGTAGGTAATTAAAACCCCAAGTACTTAGGCATGTGGCTAATTCTGAGTAGAATCATAGAATCATAGAATCATTGAGGTTGGAAAAGACCTCTAAGATCATCGAGGCCAACCATAAACCCAACACCACCATGCCCACTAAACCATGTCCCTAAGTGCCTCATCTACTCGTCTTTTAAATACCTCCAGGGATGGGGACTCCACCACTTCCCTGGGCAACACCCACCTCGCTACAACCTCCTTTCAGGTAGTTGTAGAGAGCGATGAGGTCTCCCCTGAGCCTCCTTTTCTCCAGGCTAAACAACCCCAGTTCCCTCAGCCGCTCCTCATAAGACTTGTTCTCCAGTACATAAATGGTCCCGTTGAAGCCAACATTTGAGTGCCTTTTGGAATCAGAAACTTATGGAACATCTTAAATTAGGGGGAAAAAAGCTCTTTGAAATTCTCCCTTCTCTGCATTTCAGAATCTTCCCCAATGAACTGAGTGTTTTGCTTATCTGAACTCTGTTTGGCTTGTAAAGCAAACGGAAGTCTCGGTTTCAATGCATTTTACCTTGATGACAACTTTGTTGTCAAACTTTGCAAGGCTAACTAGGCTCCTGTGCCTGTGCTATTAAACCTTACATAAATAGCACAGAGTACATGGAAAGAATAATAATAATTAAAAAAAAAAAGAAAAAAGAAAAAAAGAAAAAGCCATAAGTTGATGGCACGTTTTCCTGAATTTGGGCCATACTCAAGCTCAGATCACTGCCACATGCCACTGTGCCATCCAGTCCCCTACTCACACAACTACTGCAAATGGTATCATTTTGCAACTAATTTACTCGCTTAGTTTTGGCCATTAGTCATTCCCAATATCCTCAATCTGCAGGTAATTTTCCACATTATTAGTTACCCACCTGTCTTATTAAACTGGACTTTCTGAAACCCTGTGTGTCTACATTTTCTGCACCTTTAGATCAAGCAAATAATTGCCTGTACCTGGATGGAAGGATTTAATAGGAAGATTATAGTTGATTCCAAAAGTTAATAACTATGACATCTGGTTTCTCTTTTTAACATTTAAATGATAAATTCAGTGTTCAAGAAGAAAGGGAAAAAAAGTGAGAACACAGAAGAATGAAATCTTCTTATCATTTGTAGGACAGGTTAAATATAGATGGGCAGAAGGTAGGTTTTATTCTTTCCCACTTAATGTACCACTACCTTGACCCAAAGGGACCAATCTTTATCACATTAAGAGAAAGAATTTCTCAGTGCCGAGACAAGACTTGGCTTCTTTTTCACTAAAAATGCCAAGTGTGCTGTGTTATGCAAAATCTTAGGTATCTTCCGCTGTTCTTTATGATAGACTATGGCTGTTCTGAGATGTCTCAACTGATTTCTATTCAGACCTCTATAAAACCATCTGCATGGGAAGAGTTTTAAATATTGCTAGGTAAAACTGCAAAAATTATTTTCCAAATCAGTTCAGAAGAGATGAGGGAAAAAGAGAGAAACAGAAAGAGAGAAAGAAGAAAGAAGAAGAATCTGGGGTCTGGCTGTCCAGACCTGAGATACTAAGGGCTGTGTTGGCAGCTGTCCATGGGCACAAGTGCTAAACCTATTTTGCATATAAATTGACACACTTAAAAAAGATGCACACATCTTTAGCAGATGCATTTTCCTTGCTAGGCAAATAAAAACATGCTTGTTGCTTAAGTTCACCTGCAATGAAAACAAAATGCCCAAGAGCTATTCAAGAGGAATAACAGACTTCAGTTCCAGCCTGCATGACTCATTAGTCTTTATGGATTCAACATCCAAATCTAAGCGTCGAAGGCCTGATGGCCCACCCTGGAGGGAGAATACTTTCAAAAAGAGCTGAGTATCATAGGCACATTGTGGACAGTGTAATTAACCTACCCAGGTGAAACTCTCCTTGGGGAGACATTTACTCCCCGAGTCTTCAAGATTCGCTGAATATGGTAGCAGCAGAAATGAAGGAAACTATCCTAGTCCTCTTGCTTCATCTGGGGTTAAGCATAACGTCCCCTTCTTGTAAGTTGTTTCAGAGGATATTGAGTCACCAAATTCAATTGGAAACACCTTGGGCCTTCTCAGTAAACTCTGATATAGAGGATAGATGCTCTCTCCTCAACTTGGAACTTTTTTTCCTTTCTGAAAACTGGGATGGAAGGGTATCCCTTACAGAAATCTGACCAGAGAAATCAACACGTATGATTCTTTCCCAGATCTACTATGTGGACTCTGCTGTTCCTTAAGTGACACAGCTATGGTAAAAAGACTTCCTGAAGTCCATGCCAGCTGAAAGACTTGAAACCAAACCGGTTCTTACATCCATCCTCTGGTCAAAGAGTTTTCTTCATATACTGACATAGAACATATAAACAGAGATAGTAACCACTGAAACCAACAATACTGTAGTAATATATACTATAAGGTGCATGAGCATCTTCTGGCCCAACTGAAATCTATGACAGAATGCCTGTCAACTTCAGCACCGAGGTTTTACCAACTAGCTGTCTTCACTCTGCTTCAGGCATTTTCCCACATGTTAATTTATGTGTAACTTCAATGTGTTATCAATTGTGAAACAGCTACTTTGGATTTGAACAGCTGAAAACATAATTTCAGGACACTGGTGTTACATCTCCAGCACTGTCACTGGGGTGTTTCCGTGCTGATTTTGACTCCCTTCTTAGTTCCCACCTTACTCAACAAACAAGTCTGTCCTATAGGGCTGTTATGACACTTCATGAAATCCTGATGTCATTTCAACCGACAGTAAAATTCTTATTAATTCTTATTAATTCAGACAGTTTCAGCTAAATCTATCTTTAATAGCATTGCCAGAATGTGAGAATCTGTGGATTTATGTACTTTTGTCAGAAGTTCAAGTATTTTGCTCCTTATACAAACTGAAGCTGGCTACCTGTAAGATGGATAAAAAGCTAATAATCTGCTTCATGAGTGTTTAGTGAGTACTATGTAATTAATATTTCTGTATTTTTTTCAAGGGGGAAAAAAACATATAATTGCTATTGTTATTAATCTATATTTGCTTGGTACTCTAAAATGTTTGGACTAGTGACTCTATAAACTTCCATGTTTGCCTTTCCCCCTCCTTCTGCCACCTGCCCTCCTCTCCCGCTTTCCTTCTTCCTTTCTAGATAAGTCCGTGTGTAATTTTCTGTAATAATAATTAAAAAAAAATTTAAGCAGGAATCCCCTGTTGGTTTTTTTTTTTTTTTTTGTGGGGGTGGTTTTTTTTTTTTTTTTTAATTGTGGGGTTTGTTTTTTTTTTTTTTTTTTCTTTTTATGCAGATGTGAAAAAGACAGAATGATAAGGGAAAAGGTCTCTTCTCTTGTTAAATTTTTGGTCCTGACAATATAGTTTGGAATGACTGATTTAGTATGTGCAATGAATGGAATATATCGAAATGGTGAATTCAGACCAGCACTACCACTGGGGTAGTCAGTTGAAGTCTTTGAACCTTCAAGTCATATTCATAGCAAGAATGACATTTTTTGGTGACACTAAAACTTGTAAATTGGGGAACAGATTTGTGATCATTTACTGGAAATTGCTGTACATTATTAACTGATGGTGATTTCTTGCTACATGCAAGCTGTAATCCACTGCCCAAAAGCTAAACAAAATTTGTTTTACTGCCAACTTTTTCATGAAAGAGTATGTAAAGGATGCAAAAGGTAAAGGCTGTAGTTGCCACAAGTACCAAACCCTACAGAAATCAGCTGAAAAGTGTTTCAATTACAGGATGCTGTCCTTAGTCCTAAAACTTGTCTTTAAAAATCAAATCCTACATATAAATTTCCAAAATAATAATGAAACATCCTCATTCTTTGGTCTGATTTGTACAATACTGTATTCTACCCAGTCATGACTTTTGGAAATAAATGCTTAACATGAAAGCTTTTCTGTGACCATCCAATAGCTGAAAGCAGTTAAAAACTAAACAAAAAATACCAATTGGACAATGACATTGGGAAATCCAATTAACATTAAATTAAGCTGAGATTATACATCATAGGCAATTAGGGTAGGGCTTTGAAAAGTACCCTACCTCTCTGATACTTTCAAACCTTTCAGTGTTAATATTCCAATAAAAATGATATTTTTCCCCACAGGTTCCACAAAGAATGAATTTTTGATTACTCAATATGGTTGATCAGACTGAGTTTATTAGAGTTGTTTTTTTCCCTCTCCAAACTTCAGCCATTTATTTCCCTCTCCTTCCCCTCTAAGAACTTCAGCAAACACTGCATTTACTCCCCCACCCTGCAAATGGCAAAAGAAAGTTACCTTTTATTTATGAGTGATCATTTTTTCCTGTCTCTATTTTAAAAAATAACATGGCAGAAAATGATTAAGAGTCTCATTTTACAATGTGACTTGTATGTTATTTATTGTCAAAATAAAAGTCACTTTGTGAATTGAAGTTTTTAATCATTTTTCCCCTCTTCCAGGATATGGTTTAGTCAAAAAGTGGTGATATTTGAGAGTGCTGTTTTTTTAATGACAGGTATGATCCCTGTAAGGAGTTTATCACTAATTATTTCACAGTTCTATAATTATATGGATAAACTATTTTTTATTTATTTTCCATTTAAATACTCTTCATTTTCCCCATATTGTTAATAGGAATATTACAGTGCCCTGACTAGTTCCCACACAAAATAAAAGATAAGATATTCAAACTTCTTTGAAAATATTTTCCCTTTCTTCTTTTAGGAACATATTATGCCAAATACGCAATTCAATTTAGCAACAAACATCATGAACACTAATTTTGTTGTAAATCAGACTGTAAAGCATCTCTGTTTTCAAACCTCTCCTTGGAAATTACAGTTTCTTTGTCCCAGCTTCGCATTTGCAAGTGAATTATATGTTTTCCATCTCCATGTTACATCCCACCTAACTTTAGCCACTTTCTAGGAAGTTAAAAATAAATTTTATCAGTCTTCCCCTGTATTAAATAAAGACAGACAAGGACTTCCAGAAGATGATCCTGAACTTATCTGGTTAACTCAGCTTTGGTTGTTCATTGAATGCACAGGTCTCCATCAGCTGATTATGAAAAAATATTAATGATCTGCTCTTTGATAAAAGTGTGTTAAATGCTCAAACTCAGATACAGGTGCATAACTTTGTTCAGATACACCTACACATGCTCGTCAGAGTGTTTCTCAGACAAGTATCCCGGAGAACTTTGCAAATGCCCATTAACTCATCACAGCTCTATGGGGGATACTAAGGAAGTGCTGCCGTCAGTTTGTAATTACAGAAAATGAGGCCCAATATGTCAGTAACATAATGAGGGGTCAAGAAAACGTCCTGGATCTCAGCCTTATCCAGGTATCTGTAAGCTACCTCTGTGAGTAATACTGAGAGAGGAGCGGGAGCTAAACAGGCAAAACAGTGTGTCCTATTATGGTCTGCAGTGCTATGTTGTTATTTAATGCTTAACACCAATGTATTTTAACGTAAGTTACTGCAGAGGGAAACCATGTCAGAAGTGATAGTATTTTCTCGCTATTCATGTAGCATTATAATCAGACATCCCCACATGGACTACAGGGTCTGTGGTTTCAAGCACTGTGTAAAAATTTCTGCCAGTTGTACCGATACAGCTACTGTCACACTGGTGCAAGTACCATACTGGCACTCACGCTGTCAAAGCTGGGCTTCTAATTTCTCATTTAGTTTAAACACTAGGACATAAACCGATCACTTTTTATCCCGGAGTACAAATATTTTGATGGCGTATCCCTTCATTCAGCATGGTCCAGCTGACTGAATATCCTTTCCCCATAGAGATAAGGAGAGGCTGATACATTGGGAACAGCTCAGACAAGTGAATGCTTGATGGGCTGAAATAAGGAGCTGAGCTGCTCTTCTTACCATACACATGCAGCTGTTGCTACAGGAGTTGAGAATGGCCCCTAACACAGCAAGCAGCCAGTGGCAGTTGTTTTGACAGGAGTCATGAGAATCAGCAGCTGCTGGTAAGGGATCATTTAGCGTAAAGAGGAGTCCCAAAACCTAAATTTGTTTTCCCATCCCTATCCCCTGTCCTTTAAACTCCCATCTGGTGGTGTTTCCAAAGAAAGGACTTGTAAATGGAACAAATGGCATATTAGTGGCAAGGAGAGGACTCAGAGCTCTTTAGTCTCAGATGAGTATCAACAACGTAAACTCTTTCTAATTTGCTGCACACCTTATTTTTCCAAGTCATGGAGATACATGTCGCAATTGAGGAAAAAGCTAAGTTGAGGTGGTGTTCTAAAAATGTCATCTTGCCAGTGTTTCTAATCAGGGCAAATTTTTTGGATTATTTATTTGGACTGGTGCTGATGGTACCACATTGCATCTTTTGCACTAATTATTTCTAACGGGTCACTAATCAGACTTCAGCTTTAACTTTATCTTATCTTATCTTGTCTTGTCTTATTTTAACATTCAATCTACAGTAGCTACAGACATAATTTCCCTCCTCAGTGCTGGGCAGTCCTTACTTGCTTCAGCCTGTGATCATGTCAGCCTCGAGAGGAACGAGGTACATGTGTAGGTCACAGAGATCAGAAAAGAAAGAATTTAGGCAGCAAGACCCTGATGCAAAACATCTAAGCAGGGACAATTTAAAATTACCATGCGGGACTCTGAACACGAGTGTGTTAACTAGCAGCTCACAAGCTTTGCCTATTCCTCTGCTCCTGCTCCAGTTTGACAGGATTGGCGCAAGGAAGGTCTCAAAACTGTCAGAATAGCACATTTGGTGAGTCCAGGTTCTTTTCAACCCCTATGGTAATGTCTTTTTTTTATGCAGAAAAAGCTTGTTACCTGTTCACAAATATAGTCCCTCTTCAAAGCTCCTTGCTCTGTTTCCACTGCTGATTTCTGTATTTTCCCAGTTATTCAGCATCAAACCCAGAAAGTCCTGGACTGCTGGACTCCTGAGGCTTTCTTTTTGTTGTTGTTGTTCCTTTTTTTCTTTTCTTTTTTTCCCCCCAAGTTCCTAAGCTTAGCATTTCCCCTCTGTCATTCTTCTTTATGAGAACAAAAGCAAAAGGAGTAAGATTGTTTAGCTAGATCTAACACACAGCAAACAATTCAAGTAAGGAAACAGACAGTTGAAGATTCTCTCCACGGGTCTGTGGAACTCAGATAATGTTGATTTAATAAAGCACATCAGCAGCTCAGCAAGACAGTACATAATGAAGCACAGCACCAGCCAAGTAAGATCATGTACAGAAGCACAGGCTATGAGAGCACAGCACAGATGTCACCAGCTCTGTAAGACATTTACACACATAACACAGGACATGACAAAATATACATTTACATGGCATGAACTGAAACTGTGCTGTGTGCCAGTGTGGACATGGTGTAATAACAGATTCCTATCATTTATTTTTTTTTCAGGTCATCCAATCTGATGTAATTTGATCTGACCAGCTATTGTGCCTTGCTTTTGGTCCCTGAGCAACAAAACTGTGCATGGAAAGTTATGGGACTGCTGGGGTAATAATAAAGTATGCAAAGGGTACAATAAAGTATGCAGAAGGAGTCATAAAATAAGTTATGTGGCAGCAAAGCAGCTTTGTCCATGATAAAATTAGACCACTATATCCACTGCAGTGTCTCTAAGCAAAAGCTCTCTGTTGTGTCCCTCTGCATGACAGAGGGTGATATTCCATTTGGAGAATATTTGGATCGTCTAAGCTGGAAAGACATTGCCAGGAGTTGCAAAGTACAAAGCCAGGAAATAGGGGAGGCAGATTTTTTGCTTGTTTTTGCTAAAATTGCTGTTGCTGTTTTACTATATGAGTTGCTTTCCCTGTACTCAGCCATTTGTTTTACTTGTGCTATGACGTGGCCAAGTCTATAGTCTCAGGCTTTGAGTAAAAGTGGGTTGAGAGGAAACTTCAACCATTGGTGATGAGCTGTGTAAGGTCTTACGCAAGCCTGGACTACAGAGAAGATATTGTCTGTACAAGGAAGACAGCTGAATTTTGAATTTTCCTGTTTGGTTCAGGAACCTCAGCCTGGCTACAGTGCTGCCCATAGGAATATATAAAGTCTAGGCTCATTTTTCTGCTCTGAGTTTCCAGCTTAATTCCATCTTTGTTACCCACACCTTTTCTTATTTTGAAAAGATAGCACAGAGCTTTGTGCAGGGTGCTGGATACTAACGAGAAATATCACCATCTGGGGTTTTGTTTCCAGCTACGTTGAGTTTTCTTCACTGTTATGAGATTTCCTACTGCATGATAGGAACCAGAAAACCAGAACTCTTTTCAGGTAAGTAGTGACAACAGCCACACAAAACAGGACCTTCCCAGAGCTGTTTATAAACTGAAAGGCTAGATACATCACTCTGTTATCGCTCTCTACAGCTACCTGAAAGGAGGTTGCAGCGAAGTGGGTGTTGGTCTCTTTTCCCAAGTAACAAGCGATAGGATGAGAAGAAACGGCTTCAAGTTGCACCAGGGGAGGTTTAGATTGGATATTAGGAAAAATTTCTTCACTGAAAGGGTTGGCAGGCATTGGAACAGGCTGCCCGGGGAAGTGGTTGAGTCACCAACCCTGGAGGGATTTAAAAGACGTGTAGACGTGGTACTTGGGGACATGGTTTAGTGGTGGACTTGGCAGTGTTAGGTTAATGGTTGGACTTTATGATCTTAAGGGACTTTTCCAACCTAAATGATTCTATGATTCTATACCAAAAAGGCTAAACACTATTTCATGTGGGATTTTTGATGGTTTAGGAAGTATACATCTATATCCAAAATCCTTAAAAATGCAAAGTCTTTTTCTATACATACCTGTGTGACCTTCTTAAATCTCAGGCATGCAAAGCAGTCATGAAGCACCAAATATTATTATCTTAGCAGGAGGCATTGGAAGAGCCTTCACATCAGCCATGCCAAGTGAGGAAGCACGGAGAAACCAGAGAACACTAATTTGAAGTACTGATGGTAAAACATCGATCTCTCCCTGAGCAAAGCATCATGATTTTTATTTGATGGCAGGTGCAAGACAGACATTGTACATGGATCAAAATTCAGGCAGTTTCTGAGTATTCACATGTGTGACGTACCTGCTGGAGACAACAGCTAAGCTACACGAAGAGTGACGGTAGGTACCTGGTTGTCTGAGGACAGTAGCAAGGAAACTGTCTTGCATTAGGCTGAGATTTGCAGGAGTTAAGTGCTGATTTTCAGAGCATGACTATAATTCAGCTTCAAATAATGTGATAAGACAGGCAAAGGCAGAAAACTCTGCTAAACTCTCTGACAAGGGAACAGAAAATCCTCCACAGTTACAGAGACTCTAAGGACTTCTTCTCTCATTTGTAATTAACTTCTTCCATATAAACCCAGCCTGACCTTGTCAGTACAGTATTGTCCAGACCTTTCATGTGTCATATGGTATATGACTTGGTAGCATAGCTTGTGTCTCAATGTCAGTGAGTGTCTGGGGCTTGGGATTTTTTTTATTGTTTTTTTTCCCTCCACTTTATGATTTCAATGGCTAAAAGAAAAGCAGTAAGAGTGTGGATGTCAAAAAATGTCTTCAAGTCTTTGCAAGAGTATTAAAGGTTGGGAAAGTACAATTATAAGATGGAATGAAGAAAAAAATTAAAAGAAAATTAAAATTTCTCAACTGAAGTATCAAGACCTTTAAGGTCAGGTGGAGAAAAAGTGTTTTCCCTACTTTCCTAGTGATCAGACGCAAACTATCTTTGGTTGCACTTTTAGTTTAAAGGCAAATTAATCACAAAAAAAGAATGGTTTGGATGTTTTATTTTTATTTTGTTTTGGTTTTAATTATAGAGACTGAGAGCACTGAGAGGTTTCAGCTTTGATTGCTTGTTTCTTTGTTTGCTTTTAAAGTGATTAAATGTGATTGAAGACTCAAAGATTTAAGTATGAGTCCAAAACTTAGCAAATTGTCTATATGAAAAACTAATGTAGAGTAAACTAGAGGATGATTATACAGATTGGTTTGTACTGAGGACCAAATTCATCCCCTGTAACACTGACACCTCAGTGAGGTATCATAATTTAGCTGTGTTGCTTTATGGTAGCAACAAAATTCAACTACTGTACCAATGCTCAGTATCAGACCATGTCTCTAACATCAGCTAAGTTAGCTGAAGGTTTCCAAGTTTGCTGTCAAACACAACAGCTTATTGCATGGCTCATTCTTTTCCTGGCCTTGAAGTTCAGAACAAGGATTTTCACTTTCCTTTACTAAGACAACGCTCAGCTGACCACTGCTCAAGAAGACCCATTTTAATTGCAGGTTTGTGTACATGTGTGTTCACATTTATTCGTGGTGTGCACATGCATGCATGTACTGTGTGTAAGAATTTGTGTATATGGATTTCTACAATATGCCATTTCCACTTAAACTGATGTTGTGATGAGAATCTTCCAGAAATTGTGTTTGCTGCAATGGCCATTTTTTAAAATTAAAATATGACATCTACATGAAACAGAGAAGGTGCTCAAGTGCCTTTCAAAATCCATTCTTTCTGGGACCCTGATGAAATTATCTTTATACTTGTTGAGAAGTGAGTAAGGTTTCCCCAAGATCCAGTAAGCTTGCTTAATGGCCACTTTTAAATTCATGAGGTCTTCCTTTTGGATCTGGAGTTATTAAAAAAAAGAGAAAAAAAAAAATATGTGAAACTCCCCACGCATCTCCACAAAACTTTCAAAGGCATAAGCTAGTTTCAGAAGATTGCAAAGAATGCTATGGCACGCGCACACGCACACACACACACACAAGTAATGTACAGAATCTCCTATAAATTATACAAAGATGACTTGAAAAACTCCAGCTTGTCAGTGTTCAAAAGTTCTGTTAAACCCCTGAGACAGGAATTCACATATATGTTAATTTATGCATTTATTTGCCATCTCCCCAAGGGAAAATGTATTAAGAGCTGGACATTTTACTACATATTTGCACTCGGCAAAATAGGCAAGTATAAGTGCAGAAGGGGAGGAAACATGAATAGAAAATAAAATTGTACATAAGAGGAAAGATTTTCATTATGCCAAAGTTTAAATATTTATCTTTTTCTTTGGTTTTTTTTCAGTTCTTATTCTCTTTACCTCTACCTTCACTGAGCCCTGAGCCATGAAATTTATCCTAAGCTTTATATATGCCATGAAAACTTTGCATATAAAATGTACATCTAGTGCTTCTCAGAAGGGAACAGAAAACCACCATCTTAAGTAAAAATCAAGAATAAGCTTTGTACCTCCCAGTTTTGCACAGTAAGTTCAAATGACAGCTAAAGAGCTGGACAAGTGATAAGAGCACTACAGCATACCTGAGAGCGTGTGGCTGTGGACGGGGTTATAAAAGCACTTAGACTTCTTTTCTCTTCTGTGGCTGTTAGTTTGAGCCGTCCTGAGGGTATTAGCTGAGGCAAAACTTTGACTACTTCTGTAGGACTATTAAAATAAATGGGATTCCTACAATGCTTGAGTCCTATTCTGTAAAATGCCCCTGCTTCTGGAGTTAGCGATGGTCTGTGCTTGCTGTGTTCCTGTTAGCAAACCAGGGGGGTGGACGAGCAGCTCGTTCATCTCCTTTGCATTGATCAAGGCATGGCTGGTCAAGTGCAGGGAGATCCACGTAATGTGATGGGAACTTCATATCCATGCTTCTTTTCTGGATCTCTTTCCTGCTTACTTCTGTGGCATCCTACACCTGCACTCTCTGACCTCCTTGTTTCATAGTAATATCCCACACTAGCAGTGGAGGCTGAATTAACGTATCTAATCTACAGGAGCCCTAAGAAGCTTCATATAATAACATCTTTAGGTTTTTTCACAAACGAACAAACAAACAAACACCAAAAACTAAAAAAACAAAATCACAAAACCCCCCAAACTTGTGGGTTTTAATGTTTTATTTAAGAAGTTATAAAGCAACCTGCACGTGACATCCCAAGTGCTAACAAACTTACTTGCTTTATCTGGACAATTCGCTGTCTACAAGTCAGGTCCTGAATTCCCCAAGAAGCCATTCTTCTCTGTCTCTTTTCTGTACATATCCTTGAACTGATCAGCCACATCAGCAGTGTTAGGTATGAAATAAGAAGCCTGACCTTTGGAATTGGTTCTCCAGACTGATCAGCTCAGCACTGATGTGCCTGGCACATTTTGACAGCGCTGGGAGTTGCACATGGGAATTGCACATGTCTAGACGGGAAAATATTTTAGCAAGAGGAAAATTCTATAGAGAGGGGCATGGTGCAGGGAGAATTTGGCTGAACAGAGAGCTGCAGTTTGGCTGGTTATTTTCCAGCCATTCTGTGGTGTATAAAATCAGATTACCCTCAGTATTGAATTGCCTATGCATTCACTGAGTTCACAGTCAAGGAAAAGAATGCCTTATAGATACAAAAACAATTAGGATATGATCGATGAAGAGCTTCTGAGCAGCACCAAAGAGCAGAAGACCAGCAATGTCAGCATATGGTCAACTCCCACTGTCCCAATCCCTTTGAAGGTAGGATCCAAGGCTGTGCAAAAAATTCTTCCTTAAAAGATAACTTCTTTTTGATAAGGCTTTGAGTGTCTGAAGTTTATTGCGATGATTTGAGTCCTTGGTACCAATTATGCTTCCTGAGACGCTCTGTTTCATGTATATTTATGCCTTAATGCACAGCTGTATCTGAGCGTTTTGTCATGGTTGTTTCACCCAAACCATTGCTAAGAGCTCTTCTCCACGATTGCAGCAGCAAATCTATGGTTTTCAGTGGCTCTGTCATCTTTAGGGAGCATATGTGACAAGTGTCTGTGAGTTTTAAAGATGAATCTGGGACCGCCACAAAACAAATCCAATAAATTAGGGATCAGAAATACAAAATCTGTGTGTGGCTTACAATTTGCACTGGCTCCGATGGACCTCCCCTACATCCTCTGAGACTGGTGAGGACCTGATCCCCTCACACATTCATATTCTCCCTGAATGACCTAAGAAGACAGTTACCTTTTTAGCTGCAATTGTGAACACCCCTACACATCTTTCACAAAGGAGAGGCTGCCCAGAGCTCTTGCAGTCTTTCTTTTACACTTTTTTCTGTTTACAATCACATCTAGCTCATGTTCTCTGAGTTTATCTGGACACCCGTGGGAGACCAAGCAAGGGCTGAGGGATGCAATCATATATCCTCAAGCTCCAAGGGCCCCACGTACCTTTTGTCATAGTTTGCTGCTCCTCTGGTAGAAGGATAGAGCTGCATCCCCTTTTACAACGGTTAATGGCACCTCCTTTCCCTGGATGTGCTACGCTATCCTTGCTGTGGATGCAAAACCCCAGGGTTCATTCACACTCTCTACGCAGCTTAAATCATTAGCTTTGGGAATACAGAAAATGACAGAAAATGGCAGGAACATTGGGATCACCTCCCAGGCCAGGAGTGTGCTGTAACATTGCTATCACCACCCACTGCCCCATGAGAGCAGTGGAGCAGTGTGCCACATGGTCAGAGCACTGAGCATGGTGCTGTGCAGCAGCGGTTCCAGCAGAAAGGGTGATAACCTGTAAGTCAGTAAAGTTTGCTGTAAAATGATGTTACCACCCCTTTGGGCCAGGAGCGTGCTGTAACTTTGCTATCACCACCCACTGCCCCATGGGAGCAGTGTGCCACATGGTCAGAGCACCGAGCATGGTGCTGTGCAGCAGCGGTTCCAGCAGAAAGGGTGATAACCTGTAAGTCAGTAAAGTTTGCTGTAAAATGATGTTACCACCCCTTTGATGAGGAAAAGGCTTTTGCTTAAGTAATGACATCAATCGTAAATAGATCTGACAATAATACTTGTCATCGGTGGAGCTTAAAAAGCTTTCCATGGGAAGCTGGGATCAGTGGTCTGATGTAAGTGACTTTCCCAGCTCAGCAGCAGGACCAGGAGCAGAGTTAAAATCCTCTGAATTACAGTGCATATTTCTTTGGGCAGTACTAGTGTGTCCCTCTCTAAAGTGTCGCACTCCTTCACCTTGATCTATGTGTGATCATACCCCTAAAACAAAGAAAAGCCATGTGACAAATGTTTGTGCGAAGAGCCTGTTCAAATGCTGCTAGCACATCCTGGCATAGTTGATTACCATGTGTATCCTGTTTGTTAGACAGCAAAGAAAGACTTTCTTGTGGTTAAGGTATGTGACACAGATAAAGTCAGATTAAAATTACACCTCTGCTACCAATCTCCTTTCTGATGCTGGGCATGGCTGTTAATTTATCAGACCTACTAACCATACAACAGGGAAAACATCTTGCAACCCTGGTGAAAAGGGCTATTTAAAACAGCAGATACAAACAAATGCAGATTACAAATGAATTTTGCTTATATGGAACAATGTGATCACTTCAGAAGTGCAAATATCAGAACTCTCTCTTTTCTTTTGCTAGTCAGACAATTTAATATTTTCCAAAATTTCCTGTCTCAAGTCAAACTGCAAACACAGCCAAAGGTTTTGTTGGACTGTGGGTGAAGATGGTGTTTAAATTTATGGGAAGAAAAGGAACGGTTTTGCCTACTGTACAAAAACTGGACAGGTATCTTCACTATTTCCTTTTACAACCTGCTGAGATGTGGCAGCTCTGAACAAGCTCAGCAGCAAGCACAGACATGGACAAACTCAGTTAAAAGCTACTTCAGCTAGGCTGCTTAAAGATATAGCAAGTTCATAAAGGATGCCAATCTGAAATACCTTATAACTTCACGGCTTGAGTTCCCTGAACCACATGCTTACAAGAGGCTGTAGATGTCATGTTAATTTTTTTTAGCTGTGACAAACTGGCTGCTTTTCTGGCAGAGAAGACAAAAGGAGGGACAGAGTTGCAGGGAATTAAAACTAATCTAGGACACAATAAAGCTTCCTTTCTGTGCTCCTTGTCTGCATCCTTTATGTCTGGTGGGATTAAATGTAATTAACTCCTTCACACGGGTAAGACCAGACTGTGCTCTCAGTCTGTACCCCACAAGGATCACGCAGCAGAGAGCCATGGCACACCCTTTCCCTGGCCTCATGGCCACCCAGTGTTGTCACCAACCATCCTAATATGCGTGTTGTGGTTCTGGACTCCTTTGTGCTGCCTTCAAATGCAGAAAGTGGTCACATCTATACAACGTGAGCTCTAAATATTCTGTAGCTGTTGGTAGCTTGCCATCCATGTCTGTGTCCGACGAGCCATACATCCGTTTGTGTGGTGCAATGTTTGCAAGCGTGGGTGGGAGTATTTCTGTGAATCTGGCGTTGTGTGCACCATGTGTTTCTCTACTAGTGTGGATGTTCCTGTACATCTGCATCTGATGGAGGAGTGCTTCTGGACCTCTGTGAAGAGGAGAAGAACTTATAAATGTTATGGGACATTTGTTCAAAATAAGGGCTGGGGGATGTGTGCTCATCTTTGTGTAAAGGTGTTTCTTTACCTCTTTCTGTGTGGAAAGGAGGAAGTTGGGTACTTGTCAGTACTTCTGTCTATGTCTGTATGTCCCTCTCACTGATAATGAAAGACCTTCAGTAAGCTATGATAAGCTCTTCTATACTCATTCTTCAGTTTTATATTCCCCTGACTTTTCCAGGTGTTCTTCGGAAACTTGCTTTAGGGATTTTATAATATTTAGATCCGTCAGGGTTCCTCTACCCTCTCTTCTCTGAGGCCAGGCAATTGCATCTCAAGCATGAAAATAAGGTGAGAAGGTCACTGTTTCCTTCCATGTTCTCTGGCAATAGTTTTCTTCTCCTTGTCCTCTTTATTTTCCCCTCCCTTACACTGTTCTTTCTACCCTGGAGCTTCTTCACACTATCAAATACACCTAGATTCAAGGGTTTTTGTAGGTCTCAAGTTTAGCAGAACCTTAGAAATGTTTCAGAAAGGATATTTTCTGTAAACACATCTCACTGGAGTTGTAACTTAGAGCCTGTTAATAGATTCACATTGTCTATTTCTAGGTTCACATTATCTATAGGTTAAGGATCCAAACCACTGCCTTGTTCTCAGACCTTGTTCATTCACAAAGTAAACCTGGGTGTGCACCCTGGATAGCAGATCTGATGTCTTTCAACAAGACTGTGATCTGGACAGGTAGAAGACCAGGATCCTGAGGCACTTCACAATACACCCCAAGAGGTACGTCTGGACACAGCAACAGAAATTATACCTAAAATATTAATAATTCAGCTGATGATAGTTTTTCCATGTTTTGCCACAAAGCCCATAAATGCCTAGGAAAAAATGCTTCTACTTGGAGCTAAGGCTTCCAACAGGCACAAACCAGCTAACTACCTGCTTAGCACTGCAGACTGCAGGGAGGGATGAGATGAGGTGAAGAGAAAAGCAACTGAGTCCCCACTGATATCACCATGCCAAACCTGCAGAAAACAGGTGAGTGGCACTCGCGGGGAGTGGTGGTGGTTACACTCAGCAGCCTCTTCTTCTTCTTCAGCTCCTCATCTCTCCCCATGGACAACCAGAGAAGCACCAGGGCTGCCCAGCACCTCTGTGCCCCATGCTCGCTCTCCTGACCTCCCTCTCCTTTCCCTACTGCAGGAGTGGTTGGAAACTGGATGCTCCTCCAGGACTTGCTGCAAAGCCTTGAGCCTGCGTGAAATAGTCCTCCAGAGTGTTTAACGCCTAAATCTTTACCTGAACACCAAATTCAGGCTACTTCCAGAAGAGGCTGTGGTTAAAGGCAGTGATTAATCATTTGGACAATAAAATAGGGGAACTAGGGAAAATCTAGCATCCAGCTGTTAATTCCCTCAAAGTGAAACTGTAGTGATCCAGGAACTGCGAACTCTGAGTCCTACGGGAAGAATGAAGCTATCTAGACCAAACTAAGAGAAACTAAGATCAAAATATTACACTACAGACTGAGAAAGCAGGCAAATGAAGGTGACCTCCAAGTCTTGCTGAAGAAATTGTACAATCAGATGGCATTTTCCCTCCCTTCATCAACTATTCAAATCTGTTAACCAAATATATGTATTTTCTCCGATAAAGCCATGGTGTGAATTTAGCTTGTGAGCAGATGGTTGTAAGTACATAAAATTTAAAATCTGAAATTCAAGATGGTGTGAGCAGACACATAAATCATATGATATGTTTTTCTCATTGGATGAGCAAACCACAACTCTTAAAACCAAACTTCCATTGCAAATAGCAGCATTTTGTGAAATTCACCTTCTGTTAGTATTTTTTAATAGTTGTCTAAAATTAGCTGTTCCCAGGAACATCCCAGCCAGCAAACTCATTAACTAAAATAACTGCAGAAAACAAACACAGAGTGGGGGCTAACCTAGTCACTGAGAACTTGCTTTAAAAATTCGAGTAAATATTAGTAGAGCATTTAAAAGCACAGTTTGCCCAGCTCTATCAAAAGTTTATATGTGTTACAATTGTGCAGGGAAAATAAAATAAGTAAAAAAAAAAAACCAACACACAAATCTGAATGTAATAAAACAGAATTGAGAAATGCATAGCTTCATGAATAATATTGACAAGTCAAATAACGAAATGTACATTTTTCTCACACAAAACCACAGTCACAAAAACTTCTTCAGCTTTGTGCAAATAACATTGAAAATTTTGATGAGTCTGGTGAGCTAACTGGGTTATTATCTTGAACTTCAGACACTTGCCTCACACCTTGTACCAAATGTTATCTGACTGGAGAAACAAGACCAAAACCAAATTTCTACTCTCCTTTGCCCCCTCTCTCCACCCCAAGCCCTGTACTATTTTGTCACTCTTTTACAGAGGCTCATGAAGCCCTTCTCCCATTAAAACACAGCAAACTTTATGTATAACTATTGCAGATGGCTGGAACATTTTCATCTGTATAGGTTCATCTGTATAGATTAGAAAATACACGCTCATTAAATCTATCTTCTTGCACTAAGCTATAGTAGTCTGAATAGAGCTTCCAGGAGGAAATTTTATTTTAGCATAAAGATTCGTGGTTAAGGTAAGGACTGTGATGTAAGACATCTGGGTTCAGAATCTGGATTTTGATATTTTAGCAATTATTTTTAGACCATGATGTTGACAGAGTTTTGTTGTCTAGGTGATATAATAAGAATATCATATGGATTATATTTACCTCTAAGGTTAACAAAACAAGTCCCATTTAATGTTTTTTAAGGTGTTATGGTGAAGTAGGAGAATTCAAGACACTTCTGTTTATGGGGACATTTCTTATATCACTCCTCTGCTTTTAGAAGAATTAATTTGGTGTGGGGCAAAACACACTAATACTTTCTGGAAGGGACATTTCTGTCTCTAAAAGTGAACTGAGAAAACCTTTGGCAGACACCTGAGTCCTTTCAGCAGGTCTCCATCTTTCTCCAGGAACTGGTTCCACTCATATAAAACAAGCAAATAAAGCAGCTTCTCTCTAGGTTAGAGAAGAGATAAGGGATCTCAGGATCAAGCTTGAAAAAGGTGTATCAGGTAGACCTAAAATTAGAGCCTCTTATCTTCAAAGACACCCCTAGCATACAGATGTGTGAGGATTTAGACACCCATCTAAACTAAAAACGGAAACCGATGAACAATTTTACAGGAATTTCAATTTATATTAAGGTCTAATAATGGTATTTAATTTTGTGTGTTTTTTAAATTGAACCACCCTGTTTCGCTCCCTCCTGTGACCTTATGTCCACCTGACAAGAGCAAAGGTCCTTGTTATTTTGTGACCCCAGAAAAGACGTTTGATTTCCTTCTTAACTCCTGCGTCACAACAGGAGTTCAGCTGGCCATAACCATTGTTCTGCTTCTAGGTGAAGAAAGAGCTTAGAAACAAGCCTTGCAGTGATGGGAGATTGTTATAAAAACATTCTTGTTAATGTTTTTTATCATGGCTCTCTTTCTGTAAAGATCGTTGTCTCAGTCTTTCCCTGAGAAATAATCCAAGAAGGGAGGTGTGTAAAAGTCCCTGGAAAAATAACGGCAGTAACTGGAGGAGCATCATCGGTCAGTCATGTTCCTGAGTTAAAACTACAAGCGCAAATTCTTCCCCTAGGCCAGTCTCCCACTGAAACTGATGAGCAGTCAGCACCAGCGGGTCTGCTTCTTATTATGGGAAAGTGGTTGTTTTACAATTCGAATATTCATTGAATGAACAGAGACCTGCTACACCCATGAAAGCAGAAGCACACTGAACAGATTTTAATATTAGTTTGTTTTGAAACCAAACATAAACACACTAATATAGCATAACTGTATAAGCATTTTTGTACCTAATGACCCATAAAAATAGTATAACCAGTGCTAGTAACAGAACATAAGCCTTCTGCTAACAGTGCTGGGCCCCCGTCCTGGCCTCTTGGACTTGTTATCAGCTTGCTATGAGAACTTCTTGTGTGAACCTGAGCATCGTGCCAGATTTTCCCTGTTATCATATCAGTTTAAATGTCAGATAGCAGCAAAGGCCTTGAAGGTATGGGCATGGGTCGAAAACAGAGGACCTAGAACTGCAAACAACTCACTGATGGGCAATTATTGATCATTGAAGCAGCACAACCTCAAGAGCTGTGAAAAGACTGCTTTCACTGAAGGAAAAGAAGCAGCAGCTCAGAGAGGGACAAAAAAAAAAAACCAGCCAAACAATAGGAGAAGGCATCTGCCTCAGCCTGGGAATGTAGCACCCCTCTCCCATCTTTGGACAGCAAGTAGTCAATAACTGGAGGCCAAGAGCTAGGCACTGTCAAGAAATCCAAACACTTTATGACAGGATGAGATCTCAGATATGGTGATGGGGATCCCTTGTAAGAGAGCCTGATCACTTTGACCTCATCTATTAAGATCATCAAGGACTATGGTCATCAGCACTAACTGCATGGCACAAGCTCCATAGCACTGTGTACTCATAGTTAATTTAGGATTGATTGTTAAGCACTATGTTGAATATGCGGTGATAATAGCTGTTAACGAGTAGGAACAAACCGTTAAAATAATACGTATTGTTAATGTACATCAATCTAGTAGAGTTCTGTTTTGAAGTTTAAACTGGCTTGATTGGTCAGTCTTCTAAATAATCCCATCACAGCAATTTCCAGTTCCCTCATATATATATTTATATACATACCTATACGATATATATACTGACGCATATGTATATTTACATATATAGATACTCAGTTGCAACATGTAAATGTCAAAACCAGAAGTGTTAAACACAGCTTACAGAAATATAAGTGAGAATGATAATCATTCCAAATTATTGCAGTTCTGAGATTGAACTGCTAGGAATATGAAAGCATGGCCTTCATTTGAGGTAAATTTTTTGAACAGCAGGTGGACAGCATAAGAATCTGGTCATCAGCAATTCTTTCCGTGACTGAACAAAACAGGACAGGATACAGAAAAACACTGTGTACTTACATGTAAACATTCCAGGTTGTGTCAAGGTAGACCAAGTGTTAGCCACATTGCTACTGAGTAATCTTTGTTCAGCAGCCTCAATAAATAATAATTGCCTTTATATTAAAAGCAGCCAATTTGTCTGACTTCTCTTCCATGACAAGCTCAACACTCCAGAAGGCACAGGATTTAATTACTATAAACAATGGTCAGAATAGAGCAAAGCATGACAATTTTAGTTTGCCGGATTCATTGAAATGTATTTAGTGCTTGGTCATGTAATCTCATACCTATAGCTTTTGTTGGTGTATATATAATGGCCTTTAGAAATCAGATATGCTGGAATTAAGTCTTGGACCCCAGGACAAATGGTGCTGACTGTCTTATGTCCACACTATTTGGGCCTTAGTAAATGAATAATATTTTTAGAATGACGGCATAATGGCAAGAGGTAGCATTTGTCCCATTTAAGTTTAGATAACACACCTACTTAGTACAATATGTTGAGCTAACCATCTAGATTTCTGTATAGATTTGCTTTACAAAGAGATTTCCTGAATATATTTCACCTGGCTCATGTTATGAAGAGGTGACCTCTTTCTCTGAAGTCCCAGAAGCTCCCTAGAAAAGTCTCCCTGAAAGTTCTGGCTCCATCCACTGATGGTAAAACACATCCAGGTCATTTCCTACCAAGCAGATGTGAAGATCATAACCTTTAGTGTGAAATAGATCACATACCAGTGAGCACTATCCCTGGCCAATATTCTAACTGAGCAATCAACAACCTTGTCTTTGTAAAATACTTGTTTCTTCAAATGTAAAGAAAAATAAGTGAGCTTCAAAACTAAAATGGATGAAGGCATTTCTCGATGTTTATTTACTTCCTGCTTGCTTTCAGAAATCTGAGGCAGGAGACCTGATTTTTGTATCTCAGTTCACTGAACTACTATTGTTGATACGAGGGTCAAGGCAGGTGATTTATTGGTTAAGAAACCTCCAGCTTCTCAGTTGAAAGCAAACTGCAAAGATAGATTTACTAGAGATGAAACTATAGGACTTTTATCATTTTCCTCTTCTCTCCTTCCACTATAACCATTTGGTATGAAGTGTACACCATATTGCATGCACTCAGTTGATGTCTTCCTTAGCACCCATGGATAGGAGTCCAAAGAATTAGTCTTCCATGCTGTGGGTACCTTTAGATTCATGGGAGAGGGGCTGGTGTTGCAAAACATCAAGTCCAGTGTAAAGCTAGAGACTATCAAGGGCCATATTCTACCACTGCTGATGGGTACCTTGTGGCTGAGATAAAGTGTTCTGCCCTGAAGTGAATCAGTGCAGAGTATGGCCCAAGTTTCCTTTCGCATAATAAATGACCCATCCAGAACATTCAGATCTGTGAGCTGATCTCCACCCATGCTTTAAAACTGATGCATGAAACCGTAAGTAATATAAGAATATATCAGACACCTGTGTTTGTGTTTTACAGGCTGCATGTATGCTTGGTGACCAACTCTTCAGGATATATTGTTGGTCCAAACTTTAGCCTCACTGGCATAAATGATTCTGCCTCCAGCACTGCAAGTCTGATAATGAAAAGCTTGCAGAAAAAATTAGACAACTGTGAACTGGGTAAGTGGAGTTTTCATCTGTGAGTATTTGAGATAAGGAATGCAATAATAAAATTTGTCTGAATGTATTGAGTAGACCGCTGCAGTTTATGCCTAATCATATATTTAGCAACATTTACAAACAAGATCAGCAATTACACAGCTAAATGAAACCAGCGCATGTGACTGGCTATGCCATGGGGGTTATAAGTAAAGAAAAACAAGCTAAGGTTTCTAGATTCATCTGCAGTGCAGTAAGAAAGAGTACGCAAGAGAGGAGTGCTCTGATCATAATACCATCAAAACAGCGAGACCATCCAACTTGTCGATTGATAAAATCGTTTGTTGTATAAGTTTGATATTAGCCACACAGATGTCTTGTTAAATAAGCTTTAACCTTGACAGGTAGACAATAGTCTGATTTTCCTGGAAGTTGAAATGATCAAATGAAAATTCCTAGCTGAAGCAAACACCTCTTATTTTTCAGAATCCAGGAGATGATCCTTTAATGTAGTAGTCATCAGCCCCAAAAGATAAATATAGCAGACTAACAACTGTAGATCATTTATATGAAAACACTGGACATTATGGAAAAGTTGTTTGAAAAGGAAAAAAAAAAAAAAAGGAAGCTTCTCCCAGCTCTAAGCCCCTCTAGATCATCTTTACCAGAGCACACGCAGCTTTGCTTTGAATATATACTGATATGCATTCACTGAAAAATGTCATTAAACTTAAATTGAAAAAGATTGGCTCCAATGGGAAAGGGATTTGTTTTTTCAAGATGCCAAACCTGTTTCAAATAAACATTCAGCCTGTTTTGTCCCTCCCTGTTTAACTTCTTTTCTAGTTGAATGTTCATTTGTGTTATCAAAAAAAAAAACAACAAAAAAAGAAAGAAAAATCCTCCAGTCACATTTTTACTTTGGACTAATGTTCACCTGTGCAAAACAGAGCATTTTTTCTCTTCCTGCATCAGAGAACGACCAAGGGCTGATTGACATCCTTAGCAGAATAGCAGCCTTTCAGCTCCAGACTCTGCAGACATTCCTCTACTCCTCAGAGCCCCTGCCCTGGAGGCGCTTGACTGTCTTGTTTATTTGGTTGTGGTTAGATAGGGAAACTGAGCTTTGATAGACAGCTGTTCTCCTCCTAGATAGTAATAGATTGGATCTGGCTTGTTTGCTGTGTTTTTTTATTAGTTATTTTCATTACGTATTCTATCTTATTTAATTTAATTTAATTTAATTTATTTTAATTTTATTTTATTTTAAAATGTTTATTATATATTATAAAGAATTGAGAAGTACTTGGGAAATTCTGGTACCCATGACACAGGAAAGACTACTTCAATATTTCAATGACTTTCAGAATTTAAAAGGTGAAAATTTAGAATACAGTTGAGGGATACACAACTTTCAGTGATGTCAGTAAACAGAACTTGATGCCAGATATAAAGACAATATTTGATTCTCAAAAATTTTAGCAGTCTGAGGATCTGAGCTCCCAGTGTATTTTTTTTTTTTTTTTTTTTAACCACAGGAATTGCTCTGAGGTCAGTGGCATTGAGGATGTTTATCTTGATCTGAAGATGGCTTCCACCATTATCTGCTGGTCTCAGCACCTTGTTGTGAGACCAGAACCTTGTGTGAGCCTTGGTGGTGTTTGCATGGAAAGGTGCAGAAAGGTGGATGCTGCTCTCTTTTACTCCAATTCTAAAAAGAGGTGGTTTAGTGGAAGCCACTGGAGACTCCGGTAGAAAACTAATGTGAGCAATAGCATCTTTAGTTTCTTTGTATCAAGAATCAAGAATTGTGTTTTTTACAGTAAGGGAATTTTTCTGTGGATAGCATGAAATTTTCAATGTAGTAATGAAAAGTTAATTCTGCAGATTCAGTAAGTTAAGTTTCTGTCCAGCTCCTTGGACTTTGATTTTCACTGTGAATGCTGCTGTGCGATAACACGGCTGCATCAGAGGAAACCCTGTGAGAACCAGGGACTGAGGTAAGGGGTAACCCTCTATTTTTCTCTGTGCTGCTTCATCAGCACAGAGCTTTCTCAGCTCTGAACTGCTTTTATTTTTTTTTTTTTTTTTTTTTTTAACTTATTAATAATCGGCACCAGTAAGGGAATGTGCATAGTCTGAAGTGACATTACAATCAAGTACCATTATTTTCAAAATGTGGATCTAATTCTCCTCTTAGGCTTGAATAAATCAATTGTAACCTTTCTGCAACGTTGAGAGCGCTACAGGTGTGACAGTGTAAGAAGGGCACAGAACGGTGCTTATGCCAGGATGATACCTTATCCTCCACAGACCTACTCTTGATGTCTTTGCCTGCCAGCTGTTGAACTTGCTAACCAAGGCAAAATGTCCTTATTAAATCCTATTTGATTTTTCACTGCCAGTACCAACGTAAGCAGAGCAAAAATGTTTTTGTGTTTCCTTGCTGACCGTCAGCAACATTACAGTGCCTTTCCCTTGGGTTCCCAAAGGCGTAAGTTGAGTGTGCATTAAAGGATGGCCCTAAGAAAGAAATGATACTGGAATACACCCTCTCAAGATTAGCCCTATAGATTTGACCTTCCTTTCTTACATTTGCCACCCTTCTGGCCAAATGATAAAACCTCAGCCACAGTAAATGCATAATAAAGTGAAGCAAGGAGTCCGGGTTTCACCCTCTTCCTCCTCCTTGCAGCTCTTTTACGGTCTTTTTCCTGCCCACCTGACTTTTGGGGGGCAGAGTAACAAAAGCTCATTTATTTCTGCATGGACAAGGGATATTATTTACACTCTGTCTCAAGGGAGTTGTTCAAGTCACTGCATAAGCCATAGCGTGCATAGATGAATCCTGAATTGCCCATCACTCTCAAATACTATGAGGATGATCTATAAAAGTGCAGATAAATCAAAGGATCGAAATTCCCTGGGGCTCCATACTCATGTGGGCCAGTCCTTGTAATACAACAAAATTCCTGTGTCAAATATATCCGTCTCTGAGGTACAGTTGAAACTTTAAAGCATTAACATTCTAGTGGAATATGGATATGAGGAGACAGACATGAGTACAGACAGATAACCCTCTGGAATAAGAAGGTTTTTTTTTTCTGAAATTTAATGCTGCAGAGATAATATATAGAGGAGGGGAAACTCAGGTCATTTCTTCAGAAAACATTTTTCTTCTTTTGTGTGCTGAAATGTATTTATTTACACAAAAAATCATCCTTTAATGGGACTGAGAAAAGCCTCTTGGCACACTGAGACCGATCTCTTTTTTATTAATTTTACAGCAAAAGGTCAAAACTATATCTATTAAGTATATTTATACAGGAAAGTGCTAGACACACTTGGTTACATAATGAGATTGACATCCGTGTCTTGTAAGATAATGATCTTGAGACGCAGTCCCAGTGTAGCTCTGATCAAGATAATAGAATTGACTTTGGACCCTTTTGTTTCCTCCCAGCTCTTAACCCAAAATGAATTGGGTTAATTTTTCAAGAAAATCATTTTAATTTTGGATGCTTTATTCAAGATTATGGGCTGTGGTGTCTGAGTTTCCTATTGTCTGGCAACAGGGATTGCTTAGATTTGCGCTTTGCTAAAACCCAGCTGCAAAATCTGCATGGGTTTTTTTGTAGAGGGCAGGTTTCTGTGACTTGAGACTATTCCAGGGAAGAAAAACAGTGTAACTAGCAGAGGTCTTTCTTCAGTTCTGAAATCAAACCAAAAAAAAATCCAAAGGAAGGCTTGCTCACCTGAAGGTTTCCTTGTACTGTCTCACCTTACTATTTGGCATGATGGAAGATAACACTTCTATCTACAACCATGTGTAAACTCAGAGGTATCTGAACTATTATCTGACGGACAAGAAAAAACTCCGTCTATTATTCTGAAGTCCACCGAAACTGGTACCCCACACCCCAGTTTTACAAATGGTACCAACCCTCGTTTAAACTCTTCGCCACGAGTCGGCGTTTGGGGGTTTGTGGCTACCTCTCACCAGCAACCAGACATTTTGCACTGTTGGAGGCAGTAAAATGATTTGTAACTTCACCACCCGTAGGTCACTTGGGTGGATGTGTGACTTCTTAGGGCCGTTGCATGCAGTGCATTTTCGTTATTTATCACAATTACAGAAACACCTGTGCTTACCAAACTCTGTTAATCTGCTGGAAATTCAGTGTTTAACTGGCTTCAAAATATTGTCTTTATGCACAGGAAAAAACCACAAGCGAAAAACACAACAGTGTTTCATTAATTAAATATGCATTTCCCTTTGTAAGTTTCCATAATAAGGTTAAAGAATTAATCTGAATTTAGCAAGAATGGATTGGAGCTTTCATCTCACCCAAATTTATCCATAAAAGAGTTGCAAGTTTAGTCTTATCTTATTTAGTCAGTAATCTAAGCTTCCTCTGTAGACAAAGGAGGAAATATAGCATCTTCACAGAGTGATATATCTCAAACTAAAGTAGGATAAGATGAATTATCCTGTGAAGGTGCTGATTTCTCTCCACTGAATGAACATAGAGGAAGTCTCCCTGGTTGCTTAAAATGAGGCAAAAAAAAGTTTTAGAAGGCCAAAGTTAAATGCCATGAACCCCAATCCAAGAAAAAAGAGCTTAACAAGGAGGAATAAGATACTTAAAACACCCTAAGATTTACAGGTTGCAACAGACAAACTTTCTTCAGGATTTTTGTTTCTAAATCCCCATTCCCTTTGAAAGTCCCACCACACATATTCAGTTGGACATCCAAATCTATGTGTATAGATGTTGAAGTTCATTTCTAAGAATTTAAGATCTCACTTTCACTGGGAGTTAAGTACATGACCCTTGTATAACCTCCCCAAATATTACTTTCTAGGTATTGTGAATGCTTCAGAGAAACACGCTCATTCAAGTGCCAGATTTTGGACGCCAGTTCCTAACTTTGGCCTCGTGGGATGGCCTGCCCAATGCCGCAGAACCACAGCTGGGACACGGGACTTGGCTTAATGAGGTCCTTGGTTAATCTTGTGTAGATGCAACTGTGCTCTGGATTTACCCAGAGACGAAGGTTCCTGGAAGATGCCTCAGAAATACTCTACTGTGAAGAGTTCTGTGTTGGTTTTAGCTGCCAAAGGACACAAATAATGCAGAGCATCTGAGAGTTCACATCTAAGTCATTGACTTGCAAGTAAAAAGAAAGATGCTAAAAGGCTGTTTTCATAAAACAAAGCAAGCGAGCTAAATGTTTTCTGCATGTAATTGAAAAAATGTCT
Organism: Aptenodytes forsteri; assembly: GCF_000699145.1. NCBI lineage: Eukaryota > Metazoa > Chordata > Aves > Sphenisciformes > Spheniscidae > Aptenodytes > Aptenodytes forsteri. Next base: position 315,633 of record NW_008795477.1, read on the forward strand.
CAGCAATAAAAGATACAGAACAGGGAGCAATGTCATGTAAATAACCAATCAGCTTAAGACCCGGTATATCTTTGTCCAACAATAATACCTGGACTGTTAAATCTCTGTCAGAGGTGCTTTATGTTCCTTTATAGCACTGCACTGTATTTTGTTTTCTATATCTTGCACTGAAAACACATGCTTTGCTGATTCTTTCTTTTCCTTCTGGTAAAATGATGATGTTTACTGGATTTCATACTAATATAAAAGTAAGAAATAAACCAGAAATAATACCACGTAAGTGGGAAGGATTTCACAGTGCCTGGCCATTCATCTGGATCTGTAAATACCAGGTATAAATACTTCAGTATGAAATGAGATGTATGACGAATACGGCAATGATTTTTGTATAAATAAATAAATAAAGGCCAATCCCAATCACTGTTAAGATGCACTGACCAGGTGCTAAGGGTCACACTGGGATACCTGAGCTTCCATTCATTTCTGGTTTAGCCTGCAAACAATTGAATATTCATGATATAAAGTGCTATTACCTGTGTGTAGGACTAACTCCAGCTGGCCTGAGAAACTTCATCTCCTATTGGATAGCTGATGGCATGTTTTTCAAACATTACTAACAATTTTCAGTGTGGTTCATAAATTTATAAATTGATTTTGAAGTCATTCATCTCTTCAGTTGTTCATACCCCATTTGGGTCCCCAGAGATGAAGATGCAGGACGTCTCACTGGAAACAAATTCTCTCTTGCGTGCTCAGCGTACTGCTCTGGACTTTCAAGAACAAAATAATCTCCTAGTTAGTCCTAGGGTCAAAATTCCAGTTATTAATTCTGTTTGTAAGACTTCTGGTCAAATTTCCCAAAGAGAACAATGCTATATCATCCCAGTTAACTTCATAACGACAGCCTAGCAAAAGAGCAGAGTTTCTCTAGGCTTCCACTACTGTCAGTGAAGGGAAAGAGATATTAACAGTGTGATACAGACCATTCCAGAAATAATCCCATTTTGTGATTCTTCTGGCTCTTTACAATCACTTTCAAGCTGAATAGAATTTATAATAGTATATCTTACGTGGTTTACTCAGGAACCTGAGGCTAGACAGAAAGTTGCAGGGCTCAGAGTACAGCAAACATACAGAACACTTTTGCATATTGGGATGCTTGGGATGGGTACTGGAAGGACTCAGCCCATTCCTCTTCCACTGAAATAAAAAGGTGGCACTCACCACCTCCTAGCATAAGTGTTAATAGAGATATACTTTATCCTTTTAAAGGACAAATACAAAGGATTAATAAAATTTCAGAACTCTCAGAATTCGTTTTAACTTTTTTATTTTTGAACAATGTACTTGCATATTTTAAAATGACAGCTTGTTTGGAAACACAGACATTGGCATTTTTCACTGAAAATTTTGAAACTTTCTTTTGAACAATTAAAAAACTTTTTTTTTTCATTAAACCAGGTTTTCTTCTGTGAAAGAGTTTATTTTTCTCATATGAATTTTTTTGTACAAAGAAAAAATATCAGAAAAATCACAATTTTTCTCTGTCCCTTTTCAAGGTTTGCCTTGTGTTTGCAGTCAATGATCTGACTTCCAAAATGACTGTTATTTTTCCTTCAAATGATTCTTTTGTTTAACTGTAACCTGCTATGCAAACACTGTTAAATCTCCTCTTCTGTTCCCTGATCTTATCCTGTGTCTGCACCTCTTTCTTTCTTTCTCCCACCTTGTGCTTTTAAACTTACCTTTAAAGCCCACTCTATCATTTGTTCTAAAAACTAACCTCTGTAACTGTGTGCACACTTGTTTTCCAGATGCTGCTGCCAACAAATTATTCCCCAGTGATTTAAGCTTAAATTTCACCCATTACTGTTAGGCTCATAGGGCACATTCCTTGAATTCAGAAGACTTTTAACTTCATTTTCCTCCCCTCAGGAAAACTGAAAACAAAATGGTAATTTTCACCCCAAAGCAGCCAACAGACCATAGCAAAGGTGGAAATATAACAAGCAGTTTCAAAATTAAAAAAATAAATAAATAAAAAAAATAACCCACTGTGCCATTTGGTCATACTATCTAAAAGGTTGTGATGCTTAATAAAAGACAGATCTCCCCCAAAAGAGCAGGCTTACTATAAAAGAAGCACCATGTTAATTACACTGGATTTGATACTAAAATAAAACTTTCCTAAAGTGTTTCACTATATGAAATGGCAAGTTTTTTACACGTCCCACTTTTCTACTGAAATGCTTTATTTCCACTATAAGAAAGGCAGTTGGTGAAACTCTAGACTAAGAATCTCATTTATTCCTGCCTGATTAAATCAGTACAAAACTGTGAGTATATCAGAGCTCACAAAACTTCTACCCTTGTCTGAAATGAGAACGCTGAAAAGCTTTTTCCAGCTGCTGCCCAGTCCTTTAAGATCCCAGTTCCCAAAAGTTCACGGCTGTGGTGGAGGTGGCTTAATTTGGTCAAACCAGCTGTTAGAATCACAACTGGCTTCTCTGTTCTTTGCCCCAGTTCTCCAGGGCAGCACTTTTCCCTCCTCTCCCCCACGGTGTTACTGCCCCCTGATGAATTTGGTAGATAAACAGGTATGCCCAGTGCTTCTAGTGCAAAGGAAGATAGAGGAGGAGGCTCACCTGTGCTTGATCCAGTCTTACCTCTTGGCAAAATTCTTGCTCCTTTTCTTCTGTCATGTTCTATCTCTAACATGGAAATTACCTGCACTGAGACAGGGAAGAGGCGGAAGGAGCAGTTTGAACTGGATGCCCACGTCTGTTTATTGCCTTATTTCTGTGTTGCTTTTGTATCATCCAGAAGAAGTTTTGGGGTTTGGGTTTATTTTTGGTTTTGGGGTTTTTTTAATCAACAGTATCTTATTGATTATTTTTTTTTAATCAACAGTATCTTATTGATTATTACTGTTCATTAGGTGAGGCAAACTTAGGAGAGAAATAAAGTGCGGTGCACAAATAGTTAATATATCAGGGAACTATGTGTAAAAAATCAATTTTAGTTATTCACAACCTTTTTTCTTCTTTCCTCACTCAATTACCTTATTGACCAGTAAATTCATGCACTTATTTATAAAATAAAAAAGACACATATTCTCCCTGTCTGTTTCACAGAGGAAACAAAAAATGGCCTTATTTAATCCTGACGTTGGTGGAATTCTACCAAGGGAAAATTTGGCTCAAGTGTTCCTGCAGAAAGTCATTGAATGAAAACAGATCTTACTTTTGCTTAGTTATTCATTTCACCTCATTTTATTTTTCAAATATATGTTTACAGATAATCTCAGCAGATGCAGAAGTCTGTCATGACTGTTAAAATTCAAGGAAATGATTATTTCATATATGCCCAATATTTATTATTAATAATAATACTTAACATGGATACATATTTTTATCTCTTAATTTCTTGTGAGAAACAAGGATAAGGAAAGTACGTGTTTAACTAAAGTACTTGAAAATGAAATAAATAGGTAAAACAAATATTTTGAAAAGTTGATCCTAGGAAATAAAAATGGGTAGGTTTCATAACTGCTAAACACCATTACCTGGTATTGAATTCCACTGCAGAGAGTGGATTAACAGCTGTTGTCAGAAATTGTTGGTGTAATGGAATTATTTATAGTGTCATCTGTTTAATTCTTGTGGGAAATGTTCACACAGTCTGTCAATGAAGTGCATGAACACAGCTAAAGCATGGTTTATTGACTATTCTGGATTATTTCAGTTTATGTATGGTAAAACAGGCAAACTTGAAAGTGTTAACCTTAACTGGCTTCTCTGAGTTTACCTAGTCAATGTTAGAGCTGATTTGAAACATGGTTCTCCCTTGTTCTACCTCTGACCAGACTTATTGCTGCCACTGCCTCGTTTGTCCAGAAGTTCACATTTAATAAAAACAGTAACACATTTTTGTTACAAAGAATGCTACCTTGTAAAGGTTGATGGAGATTAATTCTAGCCCACTCATTCTCATCTGGTGCTTCAAAAAACATTTTGGATAAAACTGTGTGTCTGTCTGTGTTCTTATTTTTCGTTCCTCTGCACTTCTGCCATTGTCTCTCTTGGCTGGGGCTAGAAGCAGAATTGCAGAAATGCCACCAGAAAGGCTGTGCTACTGGGGAATAGATGAGGCATGTTGTTTCAGATTTAATTAGAAAAGTTTTGTACAGATTTGCTCTGTAGGCCACATTTCAACATTAAAGTTGAGGGCAGCTGATGCCATCTGCTCCATTTAATGCAAATTCAGTGCAGCCTTGGCAACTTACCAATACAGTCCTCAAAGTATTTGGGCAAAGTATGACTACCCCTGCTGTACTGAGTGCCCCTGTTTTCTCTCCCCCCTTTTGTATGTGGCCCCTATTGAAAATCAAAAGTAGTCCTTTCTGCTTATGCCTCAGTGCCTAAGCACTGTTGTAATTTTTGTGCTTCTGTGGCTGGTCATGTATGATTTCAAGATAAAAGCTAGTTTCTATCAATCAAACAACAGCACTCATCATTAGTCTTCTGGGACACACGCTGCAAACCCTTAGGACCAGCTTTTTAAAGAAGGAGAACATTGTTTCTGATGTGAAGTTGATGGATGTTTCATGTACTGCGTGTGACAATGACACAAGAATTTCCAAGAGCAGGGGATCCTCCCAAACCTGTCTTAGCTGATCCAAGCTTTAAAGAACATCTATGCCTCACTTCTTAATGGATGCCAATACTGGAAAATACGAAGAGATGCCCAGGAGAAAAAGTTGTTGTTCGAAAGTAATTATTTGTCATGTTATCTGTCCAATTCAGAAGGGAACCGCCAGAGAGTAGGGGTCTGGCTTTCTTGTGTCTCAGCAAAGCGTTACGTACAACTACAGAAGAGTGGAAATTAGCAATGAAGTAAAAAAGGATAATTAGTCATTATTATCCTTTTCTTTTTTTAAGCACTAGCTAACCTTATGAAATGCCATAAAAATATGTTTGATCAGAAGAGTGATTTCTAAAGTTCTCTTTAACAAGTCAACCTATATAAAAAGAAAATCAACCAAACAAAATCATACTTATGCAGACCCATAGTTCTCAACGTGTTTAACCTTATAGTTACTTTAGTAGGTCAAACTGGTTATTCGTATTTCACAGAGGGAGATGGGGGACAAAGGGAGTTCAGCTGATTTTCCTAAGGTCACCTGGGAAAATGTATTACAGACCAAGGAAACATATCTATGTGTCCCACTGCCAAGCTAATGTCAAATCTACTGACTAGTGTGTGTTGGTCATGGAAATACTATATTGAAAAATAAGACATTTGATGTGCCATAGTTGTAATACATCTCAAGGATAATTGCACGCTTGATACTTAAGAGAGGAGGAATCAAATGTACTAAAAAAAGAAAATGGAGGGAGAAAGAGGGGGAGGAATAGAGAGAATAGAGTGCAATAAGTCTGCTACCTGTGACACTTCTTGCAGTGTGCTGTCATGCCTTGAGATCTGTATTTCTGCATATTGGTAGAAATCCGCTCTCCAGCACTCTGGCAGGGGCAAAACTGTAGCAGCTACAGCTGCTGAAGGTGAGTTACAAAGAGGACAAAACCAAACTCTTTGTTGTGGCAAAAATTAAATAAGGAATAACAATCACAAAAGCCAAATTTATCTATCTATCTCTCTATCTCTCTATCTCTCTATCTGTTTGGTTTTTTATTTATTTATGTATTTATTTGCTTGCTTGTTTGCTTGTTTGCTGGGGTGGAGGGCAGGCTGAACATTTGGAAAACCTACTTTGTCAGGAGGGTAGAAAATCACTAGGCCAGGTTATCCAGAGAGGTTTCTTACTCTCCATCCTTGAAGGTTTTCATCATTCACCTAGAAAATGCCATGTATGACCTCATCTAGTGATGGCAACAATCCCACTGTGAGCAGAAGGTTCAATGGGGGACTTCCAGAGGTACCTCCCAGCTTACATTTCTGTAGTTTTATAATTCTTTAATAGCTTCTTCCTGGGACCCCAGCCTCCACTGGGAACTGCAGGCATTATGTTGGAACATCTAGGGTTGGAGGATTATTAAACTTAGCAACTTCAAAGGGTTTCATGTGACTAAAGTAGAAGTTTCCAGTTTAGCTACCTCTGAGAAAGTCACTTAAAGCTCTATTTATAATCCATGAACATTAATAGACACTTCTGAGGTGTAATTTAGATGCTTTTGAGACATAATTTAGATTGCCACTTTAAGATGAGATGAATCATGCAATAGAAGAACCCCTTTCTCTTCTTTGACCAGAGAGAAATCATAGGATGAGTAGGTCAGATGGAGACCTCTACACTGGTGCTACCTACTTTTAGTTAGAAGAAAAGGTGTCTTCACTGGAAATTACATCTTTTTTCTAGTCATATGGGTGTTTCCTTTTGGCAGAACAAATGCATTAATTTCTAAGTTTTGAGTAATTTATTTTTCATGTGTGTTAAAAATCTATTTTGATTGTATGCCACATTTAAATTTTAGTAGATATTCAGTATTTTGTAAATATATTGCTTCAATATTATCAATATGAAATGATTTCAATTAAAACTGTAAATATGTCTTTTATTTCACGTGGAGAAAAAACAAACACTACCTCAACTATCCCCAGGTCATGTTTTTCCCTCCTGTGAAACTCATGAGAGTGCCCAACTTCTTTTTCTGTTATATTTAAACTGATTTTACTTTTGGACTTGGTCATTGCTAAAGATTGATAGTGTATTTGTGTTTCAGTTTGTTTCATAAAAATGAATCTTGCTATGGGAAAGATTCTTAATATCATCCATTTTTTAATTCAGATCAAGTTATAACAAGGCTTGGGGCTTGCTTTCCCATTTACCAAAGTGTAAATATGTGTGTTTATGTTTATATGTAAACATAAGCTGTCTTTCAACCTTGTTTGAAAAATTGTAGGGTGCCTAGAACAATGACTTGCCAAGAATGTATCAACTTCATTAATTATCCATTTAAAAACATTGGAATCAGTAGAAAAACTTTATTTCTAAATCAGATTTTTAACTCTCCTGGGTGCTTATGAGTCTATTATTAGAATATCGCACATTTCTCACAATACACTTGAGAGGTGGAGATGTATTTCTTTCCCCATTTTACAGGAAGACAGAGATAGAGAAAAGAGGAGACCCAGAAATGTGTTTTGCTATCTGTCTCCATCTGGCTGCAGAGAGAGTTAGAGTCAGACACCAGGACCTGTTCTTAAGTGACTTATCACATCATTTCAGACTGATGAAATGCTGAGATATCAATAAATCACACAGTGAATGGATTAAGAACAGAAGAACTTAACAATAGCAACCATCAATAGAAAAACGCTGGTGAATGCGTGTAGGTGGACTCTCCGTAGATTCACATTTTCACAAAGGATCTAGACGAACTTAAACAGATGACTTTGGAGAGCGTGTATGAAGGTTCAGCTGACCAGCTGTAGCAAAGAGAAGGAAACTCTCAGCTTAAACCAGAGGTGACAGAGCTTTCTCTGACCTGGTAAGCTCTCCGAGAAGCAGATTTCTAAAATCAAGACAGGACCAAAAGGGTCAGGTTGAATAACTACCAACCTTCAAACTGAAGACTGTAGTATTTGGAGATATCACAGATTTTCATAGATTACTATGTAAACATGAGAGAAAATGAGGCACGCAAGATTATCTGAATCACACAAAATTTGTGTCTAATTATATAGTGAGTGCTTTAGTATATAGGAGATATAAAGTTCATGAATATAGATCATGCATAAAAAAAAGGGGATGTTTCCAGGAAAACAATGGAAGTGGTTGCAATAAACAAACGTAACATGAGCTCTTTTCACAGGGTTGTGGATGCACAAATAGGAGAAAGGGTACAAATAAGAAGGTGATTTCTCTGTATACATATTAGTCTTAGGTTAATATACTGGTGCTAGTTTTCTTGATTACACTGAGCTTTGGATGAGGGCCTAATTCAAAATGCTTCTCTTTGGAAAGATTGCTGAAGAAACAAGCATCATTAGGGATGATACACTAGTTAGGGGAGATAGGGAATTTAGTTGATTGTTTCAGCTGTTTGGTTACCTAGAAATATAGTACGTTATGGGGTTGCTCTTTCTGCTTTGATATATTGTGTTTGTCAGTGGTGCCTGCCACACTCAGATAGGCACCTCTTCTTGTTTTGCAAATGTAACTGTCTCAATAACGATAATTAAATAAAGCCCCTGAGGTCCCATGTACCACAGCTTCCATTTCTTTCTTTCTGTTCTAGCCCAGGAAGCAAGCGGGGGTATCGTATGTGTTCACCACCTCTCAGATTCTATTTGGGAAGGCTGTCACTGTGTCAATGCAATGCACTATACTCCCAAGGCTCAAATCCAAAACCCTCCAAGACTGTGGTCGTCTTATGGACTCATTAATTTATCTAGGGTACACAGGGTGAGTGAAAAGCCTTTGCTTTGGGGAGATCTCTGGAAGGCATTAATTTATCTACAGAGGGTGAGGAAAAAGCTTTTGCTTGGGGGAGATCTCGGGAAGGTTTTTGAACCGCCCCGCCGCCCCCCCCCCGCCGTTGCACCAACTTCCAATAATTCAATCATTCTTATTTCTGAAGACTGAATACACATCCTTAGAACTGCATATCAGGAGGCACAGTATGAATGAAACTAAACAAATCAAAGCCCGTAATAAAAGGAGATAAAATTTAGTTTCTGGAAAGACTTTTCTAAAACAGCCTTTCACAATTCCTACCCCTGAAACACCAAACATAGCAATCAAAGATGCACCATGCACGTTACTACCTTCTACGTGTTAATTACTCATTTCACCACAAAACTCTTAAATAACTGCACTGAAAATTAAAAAAAAAAAAAAAAAAAGCAAATTATGTCCTGATTGGATGTAAGTCACCTGAGATGATCAGTATGGTAAATTTTTAATAAGAAGATGAAACATTGAGTGATTTACTGCTAATCCCATTGCGTGAGCTGGAGGAGGCTAAAGAACAAAGGTTTATGGTCCCTTTGGAGATTTGTTTCATCTGCACATCAGCCTACAATTAATGGCCATTTAACTGTTGTTCTCCTGCTGGACTTTGGTGGATTGATTCAGTAAATAAAAGTGACAGAGCAGTGTCCCATGGCAGTATAACAGAAACTGGCTGCACCTGTTATTTGCGAATCATTGCTTGCCAGGGCATTGACCTTTTCTAGTCTAGCTAAAACTAACAGGAGAAATTACGGGACTGATTCCTTAAATTTCATTAGAAGAACTTGTATGACAGAATTTCAGTTTCTTGAAATTCACTGCAAACCACAGTACCATGTCAATATTATCAACTCCTCCCTTTTTCTTAACTAGTCATTACCTGGTGGTAATGACCAGTTGGTTAGTTAACACTCACCAAAGAAAAAAAAAAATTATTACCTGCTCTAAGGGCTTGTTGGGAGGAAAAGACTACTGTGTAATGAGCAGTATGTAACATCAAAGTCTTCTCTCTTTTTCTCTTTCCTAGTGAATAAAAGAGGAAGGGAAGATCAGGCTGAGAGAAGGAAGAAAAAAAAAAACAACCAAAAAACCAAAAAAACTGGTGTAGCTCCTCCAAGCATCTGTGCTCTGCATCCCAATCCAGTTAGAAAACAGCTGCCATCAGATAACTGAGCATTTACAAATATTTAATGACAGATTTGTCCTCTATTTCAGCTGCCAGGGATATGAGGGGAGGGTGGGAATTGAGAGGGGAGGGGAAGGCAGGGCAGAGTGATTTCATTTCTTTATCCCTGCTGCTGTTAATGAAGTTAGTAGAGAAAGGAGACAGTGCTCCGAGTTTTACGGTTGGCCTAATACGCTCATTTGCTCTGCTTCTCCTTTGGGGCTGCAGCTGCTCTCTTGAAACAAGCTGGCTACAGGGATGGATCTAAAGTTGGTCAGGAGTCCAAAGGAGTGGCATGTGCCAATAGGGAGTTCAACAGGGTTTGCATAGCATGTGCGAGATGGGGATCAGGACTATAGGAACTGGATAGAACTGCTTTCACGCTTGATTTTGTCAGCAGTGCCTGGGGATGTTTTCAGAGTACATCTCCAAGTTTATTCAATACTATCTTGATGAAAACAAAAGGAAAAACCAGTAGGCCTTCTTTCCTTATTCAAATTTAAAAAGTGTAAAAGGAAGGAATAGTAATGATGGAAGGCATCGTTGGAAGTTTGGAAGGGGTCTCCTTAAATGTGCAAAGCATACTTACACTTAGGAAGTCTGTAGGGAATTAGAGGACAGCGGGTGGATTGAACCTAACCCCAAAAACACAGGTATGGGATTATTTTATAGCTCATTTCTCTCTTTGTGTTCACTCCACACAGCTGGAATGCTGCATCTGTCTTCAGAGCATCTTCTTCACCCCAACTTATCCTGGAGGGGAAGAGGAAAAAACACAACCCACTTACATGGCAGGGTATCCAAGGGAAGTACAGGCGCTGTGTGAGCTGCTGCCCTGCAGAGCTAAGCTGCAGGAGCGAGGCAAAGACAGAAAAGCATGCTTATTAAAGCTTCATTGATTAAGACTAACGAAATCGTGACCTCCTCAGTGCCAGCATTTGGCTGACTATACTCACACTGTTCTCCAAACCCAGGAAAACACAGGTGCAGGTAGGCTGATACAAGAGGCCAGCTGAAATGGGCACAGAGTTGGGCTGGGGTGGGAAGCACAGCATGAATCCTCAGCCCCCCTGAGTGTCCTGGCAGGAAGCAGTGAGAGAACTGAATAAAAATGTGGCTGGATTCATTTGCTGCACAGCTCAAGCCCTCTGCAGAAAGCCAGACATGTAAGCGTGTGGCTAACAATCCTAAAATTAACGTGCTGTGTTGAAATGGACGTTGAACAATTTGATTCCATTCTGTCAGCATTTGCTTCTCTGAAAATAGAGGGGGGAAGCAAGGGGGAGAAGGGGGAGAAAATAAGGATGAAAGTAAAGGACCAACAAAAGCCAAACACAGCAGAGTATGTCAGGCATCTTGAGAGATCTCCAAGAGCCTGCCAGTCAGTGCATGTCAAACACAGTCTGTGGTGTCACTGGTGCTGGAAACCATCGCAGTGAGGACTTGCAGAGTCAGAAGTGGCCTGGGTGATACAAAAAAGAGTTCCTGAAGAACATGAGTAAACTGGGACTATCAGTAAAAAAGGAGATGCCAGGTTGCTACCCTTTCGAGCTACCCTCGAAAATGCCATCAGTTTTGGGAGGGCTTGGTCACCTTAACTTCCTTGCTGACTGGTTTACCATTGTTTGGATGCAGAGTGGAAGATGCAGCTCTTGTCTTGTCTCGTTCTTAGCATCAGTTGTGCTGCCATGAACCAAACGCTACCGTGCATATAATCCTGGAAAGAATAGAAGTCTGGGAATCACGAAGCGATAACTCACTACGCTCCTCAAGCAAGAAAAGGGCCCCCTAGTGCAAAATGGCAATTTACGCAGAGACATCATAAGGGAGAATCTCAGTAAAGAAGGAGACAATTGGTGAAAAGAGAAAGCACAGAAAGGGAAAAAGACTTAACCAAAGTCATGCAGCAGGACAGTAGCGGCACCAGGAATAAATCACAGGTCTTTTGATTTACTTTAAGGTGCATCCAGTAAATTAATATTTCCTAGAAAGGCTTCTCCACTGTGAATTGGAGCAGTTCCTCATGTGAGCAGACCATCAAATTCTGGCCAGTGTCTGAACCTATGGAAAAAGCTGGGATTTAATATGTTGAAATTATACTGGAGGTACAGCAATTAACAATGACATTTTGACTACTGACCCAGACATTTCCTGCTAACTTTTTTTTATTTTCTACCTTCAATGTTTGTCTGTAATTGCACATCTGCTCAAACACAGGACACTTTGGTTCCACAGCAGATTATTCAAAACCACCTCCAAAACACAGGAAAATTACTCTACACTTTGTGTTCATCAGCTGTTCCTATTACTTCTTCAAAAAAACTTTTATTCCTCATGTTAGACATGGTGCCCCTTGGGTGAATCAAGGCTGGCGATCTTTAATTAAATTAATCAAAGCCAGGGACAAAATCTGCGGGAAATATCGGAAAAGCCTCTAGGTTAATTAATCAGACACAGACAAGTAGTTTAGGCCCAAAACATAGTTGTTGTTCTTTCTTAAAAGATGAACTGATATGAATAGAAATATTTTCAGTTGCTGTTTTTAAAGGGCAGTGAAAAAAGGTATCGTTCAGCCCTTCAGCTCATACAAGGTCATAGATGATTTATCCTAGTAAAGGCAAAATACTTTTAATTTTAGCCCTAGCCTCTCTCCAAATTGTTCCTCAACTCCAATTCAATTTCCTAGTCTTGTTCTTTTTTCTTTTTCTGTGTTGTGAGTACAAATTTACTACTCGTGAAAACAAGTGACTAATTACCCTGAGATGAAACCAGGCAAAGCGGTAAAAATTGCATCTTCTTCTTTTGCTCCTGTGCAATAACAGAAATTGCACATTTCAATCGTCGTAAATAACCTGCTATACACCCCAGGACCCAAAATCAGTTAAGGGCAAACCACAATGGGCAGCTCTACAACAGAGACATTGGTGGTCCCCTGACCATACAAAGGCAATAAGGCCAGTGAAACCATCATACCTGTGTACAAAAAGCATCAGATGTGATGCCAGGCAGACTTTTACAGGACCAATAAAGGGAATTAACAGGATTTGCTAGTAACTCCTTTTTAGATGAGTCTTTGCACTGTCTCTCAACAAGCTTTCTCATTTCTCTCCTTGCATCAATCATCCTTTCACCTCATAACTAGCAACAAGGTCTAGGAAGCCATATTTTCCAACTTAATATTTAGACAAATGTCCACAAGAATCTTGGGTGAAACCCTAATTTTATTTTTGACATGACCATGTCCAGGTCTTGGACGTCCCAGAAGAATGAGGTAGGTCTGGCAACACAGTTTAGCACCATGACATGGAAAGATGGTCCCCACATTTTCACAGGGTTCCCATTTTCTTTACATCAATTTTCTACTGTAATCTTTTCAGTCCTGTCTCCTCTATCTGATGTTTTATACTTTGCATATGCCTCTTTCTTGCCCTTGATTGCTTTTTGCCCGCTCATATTCATTCAAATTAGCCTTTTTTACTTCCAGCATATTTATTGCTAGTTGGCATGAATAACCCTTGGGTATAAATTAATTTATATTTGAATACTTTCAATTTCCACTCTAATTCATATGTTTCAGTTAAGCCCCTGATGTCAAAAAGCCTCTCTAGGGAAGAGTGGATGGCTCAGGGGATAGGTAATAAGCTCCCTTGTCTTTTCCCAGTAGAGCACTGGTTCAACTGGGCCTACAGAGAGTTGGTAATAGCTGACAGTCCTTATTCTTCACTGGTTTTATAGCCTGTTGAGTTACACTGGCTCCAGTGCCTTCATATCCTCATTAAAACTGGGCAAAGAAAGGGAATGTTTTTCCTTCAAATGTATTTAGTCAAACATAATTCTAAACAAGAGGTCATTCAGATTATACTTACATACTTCCTCCTAGTAGTTCCCAGAATGTATCTATTTTTGTTTATTTTTATAGCCTGTTGAGTTACACTGGCTCCAGTGCCTTCATATCCTCATTAAAACTGGGCAAAGAAAGGGAATGTTTTTCCTTCAAATGTATTTAGTCAAACATAATTCTAAACAAGGAGGTCATTCGATTATACTTACATACTTCCTCCTAGTAGTTCCCAGAATGTATCTATTTTTGGTTATTTTTATATATATATATATATTTTATATATCACTTGTATATATAATATTTTGGTTTATTTGTGTTTACTTAAGAACTAGGAGGAGCTATTGCTTATGAATCAGAGCACATTGGTGAGAGACAAACAAGCATGACTGCAGAGGAACCAGCCTATCTGTTGTTCTTATTTTTAGGTTGTCAGTAAAACAGCTAGAAATTTCAGCTGAGATCAGGATCCTCTTATGCAAGGTGGGGTACGTGTGCATGGTAAGAGGGAAGATAGGTCCCAAAAGAGCTTACTGTCTGCATAATGAGTGGGAACAAAATGTCTCCCAACAGAATTGCCTATACATATGATGGCTTCAGAGGACTGTGACAGGTAAGAATTGGATGCAAAGCACACTAAAGAGTTGTCTATCTCTTTCTGTCGGGTGCGGAAGGAACAGAACTCTTTTTACAGCTCAAATCTATGTATCTAGGCAAATATACTGATCTTTCTTGTGCAAATAGACATTTTAAAATGTTCTAAAATCCCTACACCAATTTATTTCCTGCTATTTCATCCCTGCTTTCCCCACAGATGCAAAGCCTCTGTGATTTATTCAGTTTCCCCTGCTATTTATAACACCGGGGTCAACCAATTAGGCAACAAGCAGGGGAAGGGGAAAAAAAAAGGAAAAAAAAAAGGTGGCAGAGGTGACCAATCATATGGCATAAACAGTGAATCAGGATTAGCGGACATTCATAGCCAGCACCTTGCAAGAAATCCATAGGCTCAAAATTGTTCACACAAACTGCTCAATGAGCAAGTGCAAAGACACTAATCCATAAAGGTCACATTCTACCCTGGCAGATTCCTCAAGCAGAAAAAGAAAGGGAGGGGGGCTAAATTAGTTGCATAAATTATTTGCAATGAATATTCCGAGAAGCTCGAGTTGTGTTTGTTTGTCACTTCCTACCCTAATGTCAATTACTCAGGGCCAGATGTTAGCACACATTGATGACAACACTCCCTCCAGGTCCTGAGGCAGAAAGTAATGAGTGAAGGTGGAAGATCTATGCTAAAAGAGTCTTTAATAGACTAAGGTCCAGGTTTTCACATGGATTTAGGTATCTAAATCCCTTTGGAGACCTCAACTGTGGAATTCTGTACACAATTCAGTGAATGCATGAAGGAGCTCTGGCAGTTACTTGTTTTCCTCCGGTTTTGCTTCTGGCAGTCTGTCTGTTTGACAGAGAAAGACAGGGTCAAAGAGACCCTGAAAATCTGAAATAAAATGAGAGAAAAAAAAAAAATTGCCGGTCTGCACTGATGCCAGGAAAAGAACTGGTTCAATGCCATCAACAATACTTAAAACTGCCTATAGTTTTTAAAATAGCTTGTTTTCTTATGATTTGCTGTAAAAAAAAAGATTTTTAATATTAGGCCTGCTTTTTTGCAGTTTCTGTAAAAAGAAATATTGAAGTAACTTTTCCTATTGAGTTTGGGCTTTTCCTGTCATTTTTCATGTATTGTTTTTACCTTAGAAGTGTAGGGTTTCTCATAAATAGACTGGTTAGCTGAACCAGATCACAAACAGAGGTTCCATGATCTTGGCTTAGGCTTATAGTATGTTACGTGAAACACATTACTATCAGGCATCATGGAGGAGATAGTCCAGTAAGGAAGCGTGCTTTATATGGAGGATTGAGGGCATTTGGCACTCCAATTCCAGTTCCCATAAGGCACCACCGTACTGTAACCAGATGCAGTTTACTATTGAACTGACTCCAAATGAAACATTCACATTTAATTTAACACACCAAAATTAAATATTTTGATCTGGGAATCTGGAAGCATTTTGTTTTGACTGAAAATGTCAAAACAAAACATTCCAGCATTTCTGAGTAGTTGTGGGGTTTTTTTTCCAAAAAAACTTTTCATGTAGAGAAAAAAGGTATTTTGACTTTTTTGTCTGAGTTCAAGATAACAACATAAAAACATAGGATTGGAAGGGATCTAAATGTGTCATCTAATCTATTGTCTTGCCTAAGGAAGATCAGGTATTCTAATGTCGTTCCCAACCAAAGTGTATCCAGTATGTTCTCCAAATCTTCCACAGTCAGAGATTTCCCAACCATTCACCACAATCCTGGTATTTCACCATACTCACAATTACCTTTTCCTATTGGTTAACCTAAATCCTCCTGCTGCAGTTTCACTTTTACTACCTGTCATGCTGCTCCTTTGTTTTTACAAAAGTCGTCTGTTTATTTAATGAAGATTGTCAGTGTGAGTTTCAGTTTGTATATTAAGACACACAAACTCAAATACAGTGTCTTCCTGTGGGCTATGTGTCTAAGCTCCATGATAACCAGAGGGGTTCAATTCAGTTTGCTTAAATATAGATTCTGTTCCCACTCAGGGTGCTGCAGAGTATCTGCAGTGTCCACATGGGATGGGCAGGTATGGCACAGAGCCTTTGGGATACCTCCTCTCTGTGGAGCGGCAGATAGAAGCAAAACCACGTACGCTAGGGCTTTACAAATGGCACTAGATTTTTGTCATTAGGCAACTGAGCTGGGTTTTGGAGACCAGGAAAATACAACCAGTATAGTCTAAAAAAGCCCAAAGTGCAGATGGGTATATCGGGTGTCTATATACTTAGCTTGCATGAAAACATCCCTGTGTAGATACCTACATATAGGTGTTTTCATCTGTAAATTGAATCTGACCTTCAACATCCACTCCCTTCACCACTATTCTGTTTTCTTTTCTTTTCTTTAGGCTAAAAATCACTGATTCCTTCAATCGTTGTGGTAATTTTTTCTAGATTTTGGTCATTCTCATTGTTTTCCTTCATCTCTTTATAATTAGTCCTATAATTAGTTTTTTTCGAAGAGCTGTTCTCCTGAATCCTGTTCCTCCTTATAATGGTTTCCTACACGATCTTCTCCACTAAATTTCAGAGTTGTTAGAGTCTGTCTTAAATTCATTGTTTCCCTTTTACCTTTTGTTGCTCTTTCTTCTTTCTCAAGGGTTACATACTCATCCATTTCATGGCTGCCTTATCCTAAGTTCACTACTTATTTCACATTCCAGATAGCTCATTTCTGTTGGTTAGAAGGATTCCTAGAGGAACTTTCATCTTGATTTTTCTGCCATTTCTTAAAAAAAAAAAAAAAAAAAAAAAAAAAAAAAAAAAAACTTTTTAAAAGCAGAAAGTTTGGGGAACATTGAGAAGTGAGTCCATAAAATTATTCTTTTCTTACATTTATTGCAAAA
Source organism: Aptenodytes forsteri (assembly GCF_000699145.1). Taxonomy (NCBI): domain Eukaryota; kingdom Metazoa; phylum Chordata; class Aves; order Sphenisciformes; family Spheniscidae; genus Aptenodytes; species Aptenodytes forsteri. The sequence continues at coordinate 332,611 of NW_008795477.1, forward strand.
TATGTTTTGATATGTAAACCAAAGATGATAGTAAGAATGAAGTACACTTCAGTCCTTATTTTTAAATCATGTGATTAAGAACCTTGCTGAGTTAAGTGCATGATGAACATTTCAATATGCAAGTGTGTCATGGCTTGCTACATGATCAAGTCAGATACACACAACTTTGCATCATAAATTCTGCAGTTTCATCAGAACTAGTTCTCCCTCTCTTACAAAGCAGCCTATGTTGTTGTTGCTGTTGTTGTTAGTCTTTGATATGTTGTTACTGTGAGGTTCCACTCGTAGTGGCTTGCCATAGAACAGTCAACTCGGTATATATTTTGCTAATATTCTTCTGAGTCAGAAATGTCAGAAAGTTGGATTCAACTTCTTATTTTGACATTATGCAGTTCCCATTTATTCTGTAAAATGTATAAATCACCCCCAGCCATTCTTTCCTCTGCTCCTTTCTAGAATCAAAGACAACTCCTCAAAAAAACCCAAGGGATAAAAACTGCATCACTGAATACTGCCTAAAATCATCTATGTATCATTGCATTATTTAGGGCCAGAAAACTGGCAACACATGCAACCAGAGGATCCTCTTCCCTCCAAGATTTTCTGATTCTAACTCTCAAAATAAGGACACTGACAAGTATTTTTAACACATTTCTACTGATATTGCATAAATCCAGAAGCATTTATATGCTAATCAAATCAAAATAGACGTGATTAGTGAGTGGAGAGTGTCAAGATGGCTGTCCTTTTGCCATCAACCCGTGATAACAGCACTGACGCTGCATTAAAGCTCTGAATATTGTATAAGCCAAGAAAGGTTATAGGACATGACAGACTTAGATGATAGTAAACCCTGAGAAATCATACCCTGCCTATTACATATTTATTATGCATTACAAATTGTAAATATTAAAAAAAATAAAAAAAAACCCAAAGATACAGTGTGGGTAAATTCTTAATGAAATTATTCATGATATACAAAAAGCAGCCTAACTCAACAAATAAGATGAAGGTTAATGCATGCAGATGAATATAAAAGAGAACCCAGCCCTGACGACTAATATGCTGTGTCCTTCCCCTGGTTGATCCCCGAGTGAAATTAATGCAACCTCATTTTCATGGTTAAGAGCTATCCCTAGCACTGAGGTGCAGAAGACCAGAGAAGATGCAAAGAGCAAAATCCAGACATTTTCTTTCCTTCCATTTCTCAGAAGCTTTCACAGCTAAGTAGTTTTGGACATATATAGTTATATACATATATTAAAAAAAAAAAATCTATTCTGTATTTATCCCCCCCAATCTACATATTTAATTCATAGTTTTTCAGTAGTTTGCTTTATCCACTTTCTAACTCAAAAGGTCAGTCACAGGTTGAAGAGGCCTGTGATATGTAATGATAGCTGAAAATAATAGGAAATTCAAGAAGAGGTAAACAAAAGGAGCAGGCATAATAGGCCCATAGGGAATTTCTTTCTCTTTCAAGGATTTCTGATGTTCTTACTTATAATGATCATAGATCACAGTGCATCATGTCTACAATTTCACTTCCCCTTCATTTGTAGCTGCAAGAGTCTGCTGGCTGTAGAGTGAAAATGAGTCGGGAGCCATTTGTGGTTATTAGAGATTCTCCAGCACTTTTGTCAGTCTATAGATGTCAGCCCGTGTCCTGGCCAGATAGTAAATGACATATTTACTTTCTGTCCTTTCCTAAATGATTTCAGCTGCTTGCCTGGGCATTTTACACATTCCCATTCTCTGAGTTAAGTGATGGGGTAGCACTGCTAAGCAGTGTTAAACATGCTGCACCCCAAAACTCAGGACAAAAGACCACCTGCGTACTGCAGAAGAGGAGAAGGGAATATTGCAACTCCCTCCTCAGTCTCACAAACTTGAAAGAAAAGGCACTGCACTGGGAACTACAGCTCTCCGCTGTTAATCTCTCCCACTTAATGACTACTTGCAGCAACTTTCTTCCTTAGTAATGCTTCACAAAAGCTATTTAGTTCTGCCTCATCACAACTGTTTCCTAAATCCCATTATTTGCAACTAGAATCCTAGACTCTAAAGAGAGAGGTTTGATCTATGAACTCCCCTATCTCTTGAGACAGGCTATTTGGAGTCAACAACATTGCTCACTTGCAGTGTGGTCTGCAGGGAAGCTTTCCTCCCACCCCGGGTTCACAGCCCCAGCTGCCGTGGGCTGGCTGTCCAGGGCTGCATATCTGAACTTCTTTGCTATAAGGCCAATTTTGGTCCCATCCCACTTCTGGTGCTTAACTGAGGGACCTCCAGAAGGCTTTCCACCTTGAGGCCCCTTCTGAAGCCACTCAGTGTCTCCAGAAGGCAATTATTCTCCAGAATCGCTGCCTCTGTCTCTTCATCAACTTTAAAGGAAGGCAAAAGTCACTGGTCCATAACTGAGATATCTCAGTCCAGTCCCTAAAGCTACATAAGGGCTAAGAAGATGAGTCAGAGCACTTTGAGCACCAGCTCCTGAAGGAGCATTGCTGGCCACCTCTGCATTATGCAGCAGTCGTGGAAAGATGAAGCCATGGAGACTGATTTGTGACCTGCATTTTTTTTCACACGTGTAACAGGGTTGTAGATGGGTGTGTGTGAATCTTCACAGTGTGTAATCCATCGTTCTGACTGTCTATTCTGCAAGCTTAGCCTCATAACATAAATGAAAGGATTGTCCTTTCTTTTGTTTCCTGAAATCTGCCTCAGTAGCCTTCTGAGAAAGAAAAAGAAATGGCAGATTTTCTAGTTTATCTGGAAAATGAAGAAATCTGATCTCTGGCATATCCATGAGGGACTGAGTGCTACAAGTGAGGATAACTCACAGGGGATGTTTTTCTCTGTGTAATATTTGTGAATACTTTAACTTGTGGCCTCTTTTGATCCCACCTAACCAAATCAAAGGGAGAGACCAAACTCAGCTAATTGTGTCCTAAACACAGAAGACCACAGAGCAAATCAGGACAAGAACAGCAAAAAGACAACAAAATTAAGATGATCCTTTCTTTTTCTCTCTGTTTTTGTTGTAATACTCACTGCCCACAAATCTCTGGTGTAATAAAAGACTTCCTGCCCCTCCTTGAAGGAGTCTTCCTCTTCCTCAGGCATGTCATAAGACACCAGGACAGAAGACCACTACAGTACCTCTGTGCCTCAAGCAATACACTGGGACTTCTCTCAGCTCAGACCTGTAATAAAAGCCCCCACAGAAACCCCTTGATGCCCACCTGTCCTTTGGGCCTGTGGGTACCATTGTGATAACTTGCGTATAGATGAGAAATTGCACAGGGGATTTAGAAGCTGAAAATGCATCGCCATTGATCAGAGGGGAAAAAAAAAAAGTCCTATTTATTATATCTGTTCTCTCCTCACAAATCAGAAACTTAGTCTTATTTAATGAAGTTGTAAAGGTTTTCCTTGTAAATAATCACTTTATCATAATTTCCTGAAACTATCTAATGGGAGTTGGATGTAAATCAGAGCATTTATCATACTTCCTACTGTTGGTGTCATCACATCTTGAACCTCTGGATCTTTCTGAGTAATTGATACATCCTTGCCTTCCCTCCCTCCCTGCCTTTCCTTCTCTTCTTCCCCCCTCTCTCCCCACCACCTCGGGTTTGGGAAAGCAGTGCCGACACTCTGAAGAAGAGTCTCAGCAGTGGAATGTCATTAAAATTAAAAAATACTGATGGAAGAAATGAACAGAAATAAACGAACGGGTAATTCAGGAACTAAAAACAGTGACATAAGGTGCAGAATAATGGAATGTGGAAAAAAAATATTATGATGCCTTGTTGACAGATCGTTGTCATTCAACTCTCGGGGGCTTTGTCACAACCTTCCAGTAGGGATGCAGTCTTGAACATCTGGATGGTAACTGGTGCAGAACCTCCGGGCCATGCTACTGCAGGGAGGGAGCAGGAGGCCCAGGGAGGAAGGCAGGGACCCCTGCTCTGCCTCCAGCCTCCACCATCACGTACTTTCTTTCTGTGATTCTTTTGGAGTGGCATGGCTGTTGGGACAGGCTAACCCTCTCAGTGAAAAACTGAATGATGATAAACCAGCCTTAAAAATATGCTGCCAGTGTTTTAGCATTCAGAGGTGGTTTTGGCTTCTTTTCACCATGGCACTTGAAGATTGCATGTAAACCTCAAAGGGAGAAATAGGGACTTGGATGGACGTGTCTGTAGGAGGGTTGTACCTCGCCACTTTGTCGCTTAAGCCATCCTGTCATCATGCAACTTAAAATACAGTTCCTTCCTGGCCATATGCAGCCCTTCACAGGGATAGCAAGGTTCATCTGGAGGAGGAGGGCGCTACTAAATTGAACACAACAAAAGAAAAAACTCTCAGGCCAAGTATATTTTCATTTGCAAAAAAGAAATTGCAGTGAATTAGTGCAGCTACCCTTGGTAAAAGAGGTGAGATGATCCTTTGAGTTAACATTTAAAAAATGGGTAATTACTGAGCTAACCAAACCCTGAGATTTTGTGGTGCAAAAAGTGCAGTGGCTTTTATTTGTTTGGTTTTTTTCTCATGCGACTTCAAAGTGAATTTTCTCGGATGGAAAATGAGGCTTTCTGGAACTATTATGATACAAATCACGGGAAAAAAGGCCTTATCTTAGAATAGCAAACAGTTTGAGAGTTTGGATAACACCACTATAGAAAACCAGGCATCACAAAGAGATGAATATGGATATTCCTGTTGAATGCCTAAGTCATTAGGTTATATAAAAGTCTAGAGGGATTTCTGGTTTCACATAAATACCTCAGGGTCAATTTGGTATGAAATATTTTCAAAGTTCTCTCTGGCTAGAAATTTCGTCTTGGATTCAAGACACCTTCCGTACAAAAATTTAATTAAAACTTTTATTTGTGTTCCTGTGGGTATGTGTGTATTGTGTGTTTATGTGTGTGTTCACACAAGTATTTTTTCCATGAAAAGGTTTATATTTTTGGAATAAAGTTTGCAGTAGGTTTGGGGGTTACCCTACTTATATGGATGACTAGCATAGCTCTCTTTCTCAAAAGAGTGTGGTTGTTGTTGGTGGTTTTTCCTTAGGCAAAGTAATTTTATTGTAATCTGATCAAGAACAAAAATAAACCTGTGTTTCATTTCTAGTTCTCAATACACTCCACAGGGGAGGTTAACTTCTCTGTAGAAAAAGACCATGAAGTAGAGAGAGAAAGTACAAGTCTGTCTGATATACCACAGTTTCTTGAAACTTTTACCATTATAATAACTCTTATAGACACAATTTTATAGCCACAAAATTTACATCTGTACTAAATGGGAATGATGATTTAACTGCGCTATTATAGCTAAGGGGCAAAAAAGTACATATGTAAAACACAGGATTTTTCTGAAGAGATCTGAGTGCAGCTCTCAGGCTTCCTGTGTGACATTCTACTCAGGTTACTGCTTCGGCTCTCATTCCCTGGGAGCTGAGGTTGCCCTGTCTTCATAAACTGGGACCTATAAAATTGCAGTGGTTGTTTTCAGTCAAAAAGTATTGAGATGGGTGCTGGAATTGCTAGGTGAATTTTATGCTTTTTGTTCAAGAGAAGGAGTATGAGATTAGACTATAATTGTTCCTTCCAGCCTTGCAAACCCATAAATATTTCTATTGAATTAATAATGGCGATGGGCTGATTTCTGCTGATCTTACCTCTGCTGATTTTACGTTCTAAACTGAATAATGTGAGCAGATCCAGGCTCAATAGCTTAACATTATGACAGTAATCACTAAACTATATAAATGTCTGTCGTGGGTTTTAAAATTGTGGCATCAGGTAATTATTAGTTGCCTTGATCTTAACAGCTATGGGAAAATGTTTAATTGTATTACATTACATTTTATTTATTTAAACAGTGCCTTTGTTTGATCCAAAGCACCAGGGAAGGATGAGAGAACATCATAAATTAATACTATCTGACAGGCCAGAAGTGTGGTCTGATCTATTCTATAGCACATCCATCTAAAGGGAACCAAAAAAAGTAGTTAGAAATACGACACAATCCAGTATTACAGGTAGAAAATGTTGTGAGACTTATTACTAAATCTATTAGATGATAGATTGCTTTGGAAACAACCGTATGAAACGATGGATGGGTGGATTAATTTATCTACTCGTCCACCAGTCTTTGCCAGTTGACAGTATCTAACTCCTAGATTCATAGTGGGTATGAAGTGGTACTTTGCTGAGAGTGTGATTGCTGTTAGTTAGGTCTTTTTCTTGGAAACAGGATTTTCAGTTACAAGTGAAGTACCTAAATCCCACCTTCAGTAAGGTTCAGACAATCAAGTCCCTTTGGAAATCTGAGTCAAAGTATCTAGCCTGGTAATTTGCTGAACAACAAAAGTTTTTGCTTTTCTTTTTTCCTGGACTCCTTCAAAGATTAGCTTTTTGGCTTAAGGAAAATCAGAAGTAATAATGCCAGCAGGGACTCAACTAGCAGTCAGAAGACTTGATCTGCCTGGATATCTACCAACCTTTTGTCTGAAACTAATCAAGCAACTTTACTAGTGTATGCTAACATTTCTTCTCTTACCTTTTATATCTCCTACTGAGTTTAGGTGTCGTGGTTTAACCCCAGTTGGCATCTAAACACCGCACAGCCACTCGCTCACCCTATGCTCCTGCCCCTGGTGGGATGGGGGAGAGAATTGGAAGAGCAAAAGTAAGAAAAGTCATGGATTGAGATAAGAACAGTTTAATACTTGAAAAATAATAATAATAATAATAATAA
>NW_008795477.1:339570-421001 GCF_000699145.1 Aptenodytes forsteri
CCTGGCTGTGCCCCCTCCCAGCTTCTTGTGCACCTCCTCGCTGGCAGAGTAGGGGAAGCTGAAAAGTCCTTGACTTAGTATAAACACTGCTTAGCAACAACTAAAACATCAGTGTATTATCACATTATTTGCAGGCTAAATCCAAAACACAGCACTGTATCAGCTACTAGGAAGAAAATTAACTCTATCCCAGCTGAAACCAGGTCATTAGGATAATTGAGTTTTTATACACAGCTCTTTAAAAACATGGGATTCTGACTGTCATCAGAAGACTTGTTTATGATTAATTTAGCCACAAACTAAACTTCAAGAAAAGTAAGTTCAAGATATTGTGGACATAAATACCTAGACATAATGCATATTTATGTATTTTCAGTGATTCCAAAGACTGAAATCTACAATCAGATGGCCTTTATGAGTCTATCTTCTCTGGTGACTATTATAGTCAGTGTGATGTTTTCCCTGGTATGGACACCCTTCATCTTTGAAAATGATGTCTATATAGGGTTTATGAAAACTTCATAAAAAATAATTGCAAATGTCTTCTCAGAATTTCTCTAAGTACTAGTTATTGTTCTTATTTTAGGAAATTTTGGTTGACTAGGCTGAGCACACAAGGAAAAAAAATTGTTTTTCAAGAACTTTTTCATCTTTTACTTTTGTAAATCTCACTTGGTTCCTCACTAAGGTACCTCAGTTGTTCTTTTTTAATTAGGAGGAATAAATCCACTTGTTAAAGTCTACATTAGCAATGCAGAAAGAAAAGGTACTATACCCCAGTTCTCAGGCAATACCCAATTCTCTGTTGATCTTATGATCCATTTCAGAACCAGAAATCTTATTTTCACTTTCCCCTAATACAACTCACTCAATTTTACATTGATTTATTATGCTTCTGTGCTGTAAATCTTATTAGCTCTGCATGCATGTTTCTTTTACAAATACAACAGTGCCAGAAGTTTGTCCTCATCATAGTCAGACACTGTGTGAGCTTAATGGAAAAAGATAGCATGAAAATGAAGCAGGTTGAACAGAAAGAAGTGGAACTCAAAAATACTAACTATCGTAAGAATAGATGTTTAAACTGAAATGTAGTTGCACCTATTTTAAAGATGTTTCCATCCATTTTCTTTTTTTTTTTCCCAAGTCTTTGGGAACCTGGGTAAAGAAGAGTCATGGACTCATTCCTCTCTTTATTTATGTCCCAGATTCATTTGGAATTGATGTGGATCAGCTAAACTTTCCCCTTTTTCCTGATCTTCAACACATTTGAGATTTGCTTGCTATGATGGGACTGTCTGAAGTCACAAAAAAAGTAGTAGGGTGATAAAGAGGGACTAACTCAAACCATACAAAAACTAGACATGTAAACACCTTTCATGGATCTATGAATACCTCTCTGTCTTTATTTCAGGGCAGATGCATTTGTAAATGTTAAGCCAAGAAATTGAATCTTTACCAAGAGACTTTTAGGAGTAAAACTGTTGCAAATAAAATCTGTGTTATTTCTCTTGCCTATTCCTGGATTATTTGCATGTTGTATACTAAAGAGCAGCACCTGAAAACTAAGAGCTGATTTTCCTTATTGCTTGCACAAAAGAGGAAATTGGAATATCCTGGATGCTTAGAAGACAATAGTCTGCCTTAGACAAATTCTAGCTAAGGACCAGAATCTGAGCCTTTTTCTCCCAGCTTATTGCCTGTCATTTTCTTCTACACTTTCAGAACAGAAGACTCACAGCTCCATCTTGCACATTTATTCTATCTTGGGAAGGATAAAAAAGAAAAAAAAAAACGCCGTGGGAGAAACTTGATGTTAAGGAGGTCACCAAATAAGATGAACTGTGCTTTTCCATACATTACCTAGGGGAAAGCATATACCTGATGCACTCTTCCTCCTGCTCTCTTTCTTCATATTTAGTACATATTGCAAGGTTGTACAGTACAGTTGCAGGATTTTCCTGAAAAATTATATTTAAATTCCTGAGAGAGACATGATCTATTCCTTGATTATTTAGAGATGGCTTTTGAGTCAGGTGACTTAAAGACAAGTTCAAGCACCGCTTGCATTCTGAGACTATTCCTGAGAAGCAGCAGGGCTGTGCTACTTGAAAAGTAACTAAGTTAACTAAACCCCTGGCTGTGGAAAGAAGTTTTCTGGCTTGACTTGTTAAGGCTGACCTCACCAGGGAACACGTCCCAGGCCCTACCTACAAGGATGAGCTAGGACCCTTGAGCAATTGTCATCCTCTCCTTAAATCTTGTATGGAACATTCCTGGACCAACCCTTGCCCTCCATTCTCCCAGGTCCAAGATATGTTCTTTATAGGCCTTGACCATATGGCAGTTCTGCCAGGCAGTTTGTAAGGAAGATTCACTTCACTTGCCCTAAATGAGACTTCAAACTATCTGGGTTAGCTTTCCAATCCTGTTTCAGAAACCTTCTCTCACCTTGAATCGACCAGGCAGTTTCCTGTTTCCCACTTCTGAAAAATAGTTTATAACACCTCTCAACCTCAAAAGGGTTTTGTCCACATAAGCATTAGAAATTGTACAATGCTAGGTCAAGGAAACCATAGAAACAACAAAACCAAATTTAACTTAGAGGTGCTTGAATGGAAAACATCCTAAAATCACAAGGTCTTACTATTATAACTCTTCTTTCTTCCTCTGATGCATTCAGTATTGGCCTCTGTCACAAGCAATTGGTACAACACAGGAGTGGATGGACCATTGGTCAGTATTGTTATGCCAGTTCTTAATTGTTTAATGTTCTGGTACAGATTTTTGCAACAGCATTGATGCTTAATCTAATTTTTGGAAGGAGAAGATGTCAGGCTGCCTTTTCCATTAGCTCACACACTCTATTTAGTTTTCCTAGGTTGTTTGGAAGCTTGATGGGGTGTAATTGAAAATGTCAGAAGGGAACGTTTTAATTTGACTGCATTTGATATTGTGGCTAATGCATTCGGCAATTCATTGTAATTCAAAGCACTCTTCACATTCCACAACTGGCATTGCTATTATTTTAAAAGGTGAGATCTTTCATTGTTAATCAACATGGGGTACTTAGAGTAGTTTATACTGTGTGTTAATATTTTTTATATTTATGTGTTACACCTTTACAAGGGCAACAACAAATGTGTACTTTATGGTCTAATAAAGTCCCCCCCTCAATCTTCAAGTTCCAAAAGATCACAAAATATCTCAGTTCTCTGGACCCAATTCATTTTTCAATTGTTAGGCCAGAAAGAGAGCACAAAAGAGTGCACACTAGAGACAGCAAATATTATTTTTTATTAGAGGATATGAGAAGGTAAAGGTCAAGCTCCTGTTCCCAGTTCTTATTTAACCAGTTGTATAAAGATGCATCTTGAAAGACTGAAAGAACTGCAACACAGACAACATAATTTGTATATGTTTAAAGAGTGGTCCTAAAATACAGGTTCATGCTCCAAATATGGTTTTCAAAAATTATTCCCATCTTCAGGTGAACATCAGGGTCCCCAGTTGCCTGGTATGACAGACCACAAAGGGGCTGCCTAAAAGCTTATACTTGGCTCTCTTATAGGGCTTGATCCAGGAGACATAATCTAAAAATACATATCTGGACAAAATTGGGGTAAGATTTTGCTCCAGGTCAAGTTTTTCCAGACTTTAAATTTTAATTTATTGCACCCAGACTAAGGGCTTGGAGCTGTCACAACTCTATTCCTCGTAGTGACAACCAGCTATTTTCCAGTCCCTCCTGTGCTATAGCAATCAGCTTCTTTTTACATACATCTGGCAAAGATACAACACAGAATCAAGTCAGGGTCATTTTCTTTCCCTGAGAAGTCTTATGCCCTAGACAATTTTGTCTACCCTCATGCTATTTCAGGAAGATGTCTTTTTTGAGAATGCTGAAGAGAACTGTATATGAATCCCCACAATTAGTAGCTTGGAATTTCCAGATATAGACGATTTTGTGCCCACCTATTTGTGAGCAGCTTGAACCACGCAAGACTTTTTACTAGAATAAATATATAAAGGTAAAGAGGTTAGGCAAATGTGAGGTTCACTGAAAGCTGGGATATTTCAGAGCCTCAGTCCTTTGTTGATTCAGCTCTGAGTTTTTTAAGTGAGCTGAAGTGTACATTGACTTAAAGTCACTCTCACTTAGCCACATTTATAACACATGGGTATTAATTGGCAAGTCTGAAGTAAAAAAAAAAAAAAAAAAGACAACACAGTGATTGAGATATTGAAAAGTTTGACCTATTTTCTTATCTCATAGCCGTGTTTAGCTTAGTGTTGAAATACAGTCTGCATTATCAAGTTGTGACTACTCTGTAATTTAAATCGCCTTGAACAACAACTCACTATCTACATGAAACATTAAAAGTTTAATGAAAAAGGGGAGACTCCAAAGAGTCTCGTTCAGTAGTTGGGATCATGGTCAAGCTTCCTCTGTCCTCCATGGAGAATAAGACCTATTTCCTTGGTATTTCTGTCACTGAAGCTCTTGTATTTCCTCATTCTCTACACTAATGCCCTGCTGGGTGCCATTGCATCCTTTCCCACGTGTTTTTGATCAGTGTTAAATTGTTCATAAGTCCTGAAGTCAAAACAAGATTTACAAAACATGGCCAGTAAGCACAATTGACAAAGAATGGGAGTTCCCAAGCAGGATTATCCTTCTCAGTCCCTACCAGAGACACACACGTCTTTTATAGATATTGTCAAAAAATGTCTTTTTTCCCTTAACGATCCAAGTCCAAGTATTCCATATATTTCAATGCAGCTATGCCACCAAAGAACAAAGGTCCCAAAACATCAATTACATGACGTTTACCTTGGTAACTTTATTACTAACAACAAGTGTACAAGATTTGTGTCTATATCTGCAGTGTGATTCCCCTCAACCTTGGAGGAGGGAGGGTCAAGACGTAGGAAATGAAGGGGGTTTTAGATAATATTTTTTAAGGAAAAAAAACCCAAACAATTATTCCAATTTATTCAACCAATTGGGATATTCCAAAATAAGTTCTTATTGTTCCACATTTTCAGCAAATTTAAAGGAAAATCCAGACTTAAAGAAAACACTTTTTTCAATCCAGCACAGAATATAAAAGTTCATTTTATCCTTACTGTTACTTGCGGAAGTGATAGCAATGGTATTTTAGTGAAATAACAGGAGATTTTAAAAATCATTTTTATAATTAACATGTCTAAAAGCTTTATTTTTCTTATCTTTTTTAAAAATAAAAAAGCTTGCAAAATCCATACAAACATATAAAATATTTCTATTGGCCTAACTCTATTAATCAGCAAACCCAAACAAAAATAAACCATGTAAGCAGACAAAATCCATACAATTCTTGCTGTAAATTAAATACTTTTCTTTATTAAATTTTGCAATATAAACTTATTTTCATTGATGGATATGTGTTATGATGTGAAAATATCAAGTTAATTTGTATGCAGTCTTTCCACTACAACACAAACTTTCTAGCAAATGTCTGATATAGATGTACTCTAGCATTCCTAATAACAAAATGTAGATAGTAAAATGATCTATAAATAGATCACAAAAATATTAAGGTGGCAAAAAGATAGATACAAACTTGCAAAAAGTGTTGCTGTTTTTTTTTTAAGCATACAAATCAATTAATACACTTGTTAAAGAATCTCTAAAAGAGAGAAGGGTCCAATTTAGGATAACTATTATATAGAAAGTCTGATTTTTGAGATTTTTTTTTTCCTATTAATATTTGAGGGTAAAACTTAAAGTATTCCCTCATTCCTCTATGCTCCACACACACACACATCCTTGAATCAGCGAGTCTAAGACAATATCAGTGTTTCAGAAATCTGAAATGTTTCATTGTAGCTTTGTTTGAGATCACCCTATGGCTCTTCACGTTGTTGTTCTCTTTCATGGGAATTACAGGTTGAGTTTCTCATCATCCCTTTTCTCTTCTAAACGAATGTGATTCAACCAAGAAGTCTGTGGCAACTAAATCACAGCTTCCCCTAGTCGGTACGCAGCTCAGGCTACCATAGGTTACTGTTGATCTGACCCAAACCCTCATTTTTCATTTAGATCAGGGCTCTCCACGTCCTTGAGCATCAATAGAGATTATACCGTAGCAATTTGCTCAGGAGCTGGGTGGCAGATCAATCAGCCCTATAATGGTATACTGGGGTGGAAAAATAATGCAAAGGACAGAGGGAAACATTCTGTTGTTTGGAGGCTGCCACTTGAACGATTCTCCTTTACATTTTCCATTTAACAAATGGAAAAAAGAATAATAATGAAATTTTCCCTGATGGGGAAAAAAAAAATCTCTCGGTGCTCAGTTCACAGATTTAATTCTTCTGTACCTCTGAGGAACTGGCACTTTCATTCACGCTGTAAAGGGTCTGAAGACCAATTCATCCACTTGATATCATGACTAAGACAATGAACATCACACCAGCTTTTCCATGCACATGCAGGATCCTTAGTGCCAGACAGGGAACGTGAGTACCCATCAGAAAGGGTCTGTGTCATCGGCTGCATTACCAGCCAAGCTCAGAGCAGAAACCTGGCTCCGTGTGCACATGAGAATAATATCACTAACAGGATATTACAAAGTATTTCTCATACATGGTCAGAATTAATTTTCTGCTACAAAACAATTCACAGTCGTTGGAGCGATTGTGTCTGCCACCCTTCGTTGTTACTGGGAAGGTGTGTATTTGTGCATGTGTGTTGAGGAGCGAGGGAGATGCCAGCAGAGAACATAATCAGAGGAACACAGGGAACTCACCAAAGTTTGAAGTGATTAGACAAACCCTGGGTTTACCATTTTCCTCCTCTCCTGTATATCTTTCAGAGATTGGTTCCAGTATCAGACAGAGCAGCAATGCATTTATCTCAATCCCCAGTGCTATATGCCATTGCCAACATTATCTCTACATTCTTTGATAATTCGTTATCTACTGTCCCTGGGAAATCTGATCCCTGATTTTAGGCAAACCTCTGTTCCCTTCACTTGTAAATACAAGCCTCAGCCTAAGAAGAAATCTCCTGCTTTTCAGTTCATGTGCCTCTAATTCATGGGTAGCATTATGAAGATTATAATGATTTTTCTTTTATCTCTGCTCAGCTAATACACTAGTGATTGGGGAGAAAACAGAATATTTTAGTTGAGATCCTCTATGTTGTTTGACACTCTGTGGTTGCTTCTATTTTTCACTCAGCTTCAGATTCTTGGGGAGAACTAAACCCAGCACAGCCTTTGATCTTTTTGACTGGTTTCCTCAGTGGATGAAGCAGCCTTATAAAAAGGGCACAAGCACTTTTTAGATGATAACATGCTGTACAATTTCTATCTCATTCAGCACTAGGGTGTTTGCAAAAAGCTCACCATCAGTATTCCAGCCTGTTTTTATGTGGGTCTCTATTATCTACAAAAAACACTTCCTGATCTGCTTTCTCAGAAGGTCCATATTAATTTGCTATGATCATTTCATTTTCTACGCTTTCTTTCACCTCATATTAGTTTCTGCTGAGGCAGGCAAACTGCATATGCTATTTTTTTCTGCAAGCAAAAGAGGTCTTTTTTGTCCCTTACTGTGACACATGTTCTTTTTTTTTTCCTTTTTTTTTCGTTGTGCTTTTAAATTGTATGCCTTAGTATTTTAATATTCTTATCTGATTCTTTAATTTAACAAAGTTCTGTTTGGCCCATGAAGATTGCCTGGCCTAAAAAGTCTTTCCACTCTTTCTGAGTATTGCAATTTTTCTTCCCCATTACTTTCCTTTGGTTTAGGCAATACAGTTTCATGCTACTCCCATGAATTTATGAGGAAAATAGTTATTAGAAGAGGTATTTCTGCTCTCCCAGATCCATTCTTCATCTTAAGACATCATGGTTTTTCACATCTTATTTCTGCTTACGACACCTTTTCTGGTAACGCCCTCCCCGGAAATATATTTGAAAAGTTCATTGAAAAATTCAGGCTTCAGTAGCTGAGAGAAACAAAAATTAAACAGGCAATTGTTCTACTTTCACTGCATGGCAAATCAGTAGACGTATATTACGATGATGTAACATTTTTATCTTGGCATTTCATTGGAGAGCAGCATATTCAGCTGTGACTTTTTCTCTATATTAAAATTCACATATTGATTAACAAGATTATATTTATGTCAATGATGATAGGTTTTTTTCAGGATAGTCAGAAGTAATAACCTAAAGCCATGTTTATACTCTGAAAGATGGGTACAGCCATGGTATTGATGAAGATTGTCTACTAGCTGATTTCACTAGTCACTGAAAAAAGAAAATTGAAAGCTTCTTGAGCATTTTGCTATCCTCTCTATAGGTGTATGGGAACCTGCTTTGCCATTCTATCAAAAATATCCTGGTTTAACCTGAAATAGCATAAAGATTTTCAAAACATAGGTATAAACTGAAAATATGAGGGGATAAAGTCAATTGCTTTTCTTCAAAATCTTCAAAATCAATTAAAATATTTCATTTTGCTTATTAAATTATCTGCGTTAGGGTAATCTTGCATTAACATTTGCTCAAATACTTCTTGAAATGGAAAATACCGTTTGCTTCAAACAGATCAAAGAAAAACATTTCAGCAAGTCCACAACTTCTTCTTTTGCCACCACAAAAATCAATGAATCCAGCCCTTTCCTGTGAAAGGTTTCAGTTTCGATGAATCACCTTTTTCTGATGAAAAAGTGTTTTGCTGAAAAATTCTCACCCTGCTCTGTTTACTGTAGTGGCTTAGTTCTGGATGAATGCTCCTAGCAATCAGGATGGCAGAGGAGAATATAATCTGCAGGACTATTGACTACTTGTTGAAGGCCAAAGAGAAGTTAACAGTAAAACCTGCTGCAATGTACATTTAAGCTAGTTCGAGCAGAGAGAGGCTTATCACAGGTCTCAAGTGGATGGAGGCTTCTATTTAAGCTCACCTGGTAAATCTGCTGCACGCCCTTTTTTGAAAGTGCTGCATGCATCTAGGGCCTGAAAGATCCATCCTATTTCATGCGAGTTGCTTAGTCTCATCATCCATATAAACCCATGGGAACTGAGGGTGTCGCAGCCACTGCTCCAGATGTGCACGTACCCTATCACAGGTCTCAAGTGGATGGAGGCTTCTATTTAAGCTCACCTGGTAAATCTGCTGCACGCCCTTTTTTGAAAGTGCTGCATGCATCTAGGGCCTGAAAGATCCATCCTATTTCATGCGAGTTGCTTAGTCTCATCATCCATATAAACCCATGGGAACTGAGGGTGTCGCAGCCACTGCTCCAGATGTGCACGTACCCCTAGAGAGTCTTTATAAACCCATGGGTATGGGAACTGAGGGTGTCACAGCCACTGCTCCAGATGTGCACGTACCCCTAGAGAGTCCAGCCCACCTCACACTGGATTCAGCTGAACAACTGCTTTGTTTTGATAGTAGATGCAGAACCAAAACCTAGCTGAGCAGTACAGGCTTGTAAAAGTTTTGCGTGCTTCATTTTTTTCTTTCAGCATAGCTATCTGGCAATGTAAGATTTAATAAATAAATAAATACATTTATTTTTCAAAGCTAACAAGTTCAAAACAAAACATGACTACTCTGAGGGAGGTGAACCCAATAGAAATCATTCAGGCATTTGAACTGAACCTTTAGCATGGGAGAAGAAGGATATTTTCAGCTTTCTTTAAAAACATAACAAAACAAAACAACCCAGAGAAACAAAAGAACCCCCAAAGTGCTACAAATAGATTGACCACCCTATAACCAGCTATTGTAGCATCAGACTCGGACCATGCAAAACTTCCATTTAGTGCTCACTTAGCACTGTCACTTAATCCCACCCATGAAAGCCCATTTTAGGAGAATGAACATAGTTTGTCATAAAAAGAAAGAAGAAAGAAAAAAAGAGAGGAGAAAGTCAGTTGTAATTATTATTTATCATTACAGTTGCCTAATCCACTAAGCATCTCTTCTACTAAGCTCATTTTAAGACAATTTTTGCTGGAAACACCTCAAATAAACAAATAAATGAGAGAAAAGGTGGAAAAGAAAAATAGAACAATTACATGATTCAATCAAAATTACTAGAATAGCCAAAAATAGAAATGAGAACTTCAGAGCATCCCATTTTAACTAGCAAGGCAGGCAACTGTACTAATCTGAGTCACTGTGCATGTCCTTTGTAAAGAAAGTACATTTGATATGTAAAAGAACTTGCTTGTTTTGTTTCAGCGTTCCTGTCTGAGGAAAGTTCTGCTGAGGGCACCTGCCCATGATTCGTCATATTTTTAGCTGCCCATCATTCACCTCTGAAAGAAACTAGAATTAAAGTCTGGCTCCTATGGAGAGCATTATCAGCAGCCAAGGTGGCAACGGGGCTTCCTGGTTTAGGAGGTGAACACAAAGTCACTTTCCGACATGTAAATGAAATAATTTAGAACAATAACGAAGAGAAATGTTGTTGGTGGGATTGCTTGCAGTGGCCACAACGAGCCCCAGAGGCAGGGAGGATCTGTGGGTATCAGATCCACAATAACACAGGCTACTCAACCTTAGTTTGAGTATTAAAACTTTAACTTCTTGGACAGATGTTACTGGTATAAGCATTCTCTCTTTTCTTACTTTTTTCCTGTAGCATGAGTTGCCTTTCCTTTAGCTCCTGAAGGACCTGCCATCACTGACAATGAAATATCAGAACCTCCCTTCATTTCTGTTGTGAAGAATGATTACTTACCTGTAAGTAAACATTGTCTCCAAGTCAGAAACAGCTCATCAGGTGCATATTTAAAAAATTATTTGCATGCTCCTTGTCTAAGGAATAAGCCTCCTAGTAGCCACCTAGCACACAGATCATCTCAAACTCCCACAGTGACATTTTTTAAGGAACACAGAGGTGACTGAGGTATCACATGCAGCAGGTCAAACAATCAAACACTTGGGGCCATCTCACCAACCTTTCTTTTTACAGTTTTTCTGCTGGTCTATGATATTAAATAGATAAAAATGGATGGAGTGTTCAAATCACTGGAGTTGTCCACTAAGTAACAAAAACCTATCAGAACTAGTAACTTGGAGGTTTTGGTGAAATA
The DNA here is from genome assembly GCF_000699145.1 of Aptenodytes forsteri. Lineage (NCBI taxonomy): Eukaryota > Metazoa > Chordata > Aves > Sphenisciformes > Spheniscidae > Aptenodytes > Aptenodytes forsteri. The sequence continues at coordinate 350,676 of NW_008795477.1, forward strand.
ACTGCACTTTATTTCATTTGGGACCTGAATTTGAATGCATGATAACAGAGTTACAAATTGGGTAACCAAAAGAATAATTTAAGAAACAAGCGTACAGAAGGCACTTACTACTTAGCCTAGCATTTAAAGTATACAATTATAGGCACTGATATTACCAACCTGAAAAGTTAAGAGAATGCTGAAAAAAAAAATCTTGAAAATTGGGCATCTGAAAGGAATTGCACCTCCATCCTTAAATACTTTATTGTTTGTAAGACTACCAGTTACTTTTTCTTTTTAATTATTGTTGCATTTTTTTATTTACCACATGAATACGAGATGCATACTCTGGCCTCTAACGATAAAAGTTGCCCATCGGATCATAGAAACTTGAATCCTAAATACCATTGAGGATTTGATGCTTAATCCCTTCCAAAAAAAGCATAAAGAAGAGAGATTTTCATGTACTCATGTAACACTGGAATCTGGGACATTTAATGCCCCTATGATTTATTTTGCAATACTACTTTCTTTCTCACAGAAGTCTCAGAGTGAGTTTCTCAAGCCCTTTTAGATCTGCTAAGTACTCCTATAATGTAAATAATAGTAAATAGATTTATTTTTCTTCTCCTGTCAAGCCAATCTAATTTGGACTCTTCCATCACACTTATCACTAGGACACCTGACAAGTTGTCCAGTCACTTTTGAAAGTCTTGACAAAGAATTCTAATTTCTAATTTAACAGGAGAAAAATAGCCTGACTCCCATTAATGTCAATGAAAGGTGCGGCTGCTTACACCAAAACTGAATTAAGTTTAATATGCCCAGAAGTCATATACTTTATTTCAAAAGTGGGATTTTTTTACACTTGATAAAAGGCAGAAACTACTAGAAATGCATTCCCCTTCTATTTAGCAGCTTGAAGATCCTTTGTAAGCATGGAAAAAGACTGGACATGGATTTTCTTGAGTAGAAGAAATTCAGATTTGTATTTTAATGGTCTTAAAGTTCCATTTTAATTACGGGAAAAAAAAATTTGAGGGAGATTGGTAATAGGCAAAACTTTGAGACCTTTTGTTCTTTAGTGCAGTGAAGGAAACCTCATTAGAGAGGATTTTCTTAGTTAGCAGGGCTTCGGGGTTAATGAGCTGTGAGTGATAATATATAGTAGTAATCCCTCATGGCTGTAACAAGTTGTATTTTATAAACTCCTTAATCTCAACAGTGAAAGAGATGTGGGGTATGGGAAAGAGAAGAAACTAATTTGCAGGGCTCAGGGAAATTCCAGAGATTTTGCTCTTTATGTGGAAGTTATTTGGGAAAAAAATACAGATACCACATGGGCAAAGGAAAGGAATATTATCTTTATAGTTACCTAAATGGTGTCCCCAGAATGGCAGGTCTGAGCATTTCCTAAACTTTCTAGGTATAGAAGAGCTATTTACATGCAGAAAAGAGAAATCCAAGAGAATATCTTTGGTGAAGAGTCAATGGAAATTGGTCATCTTAAAGGTAATTTTGAGGATCAGGGTCAGAGACACTAAAAACCAAATCTGTCCTTATTAAAAAAAAAAAAAAAGGTAAAAAAGACAAGAGAATATGCATGCAGTTGTTACTGCAAACTCACCCGCTAGGAGTCTGGTACTTGGGGATGGAGCCCAGCTCCCTGTTAGCATGTAGTGACAGCAAGGAACATAAAATTGGGGTTTAGAAGGGTTGTTATCCTGCTAAACCACCTCAAAACAGCACACAAGGGGTACCTTCAACCAGCAAGAAACAAACCTGTGCTTTCCATATCTACCTTGAACGCTTTTCCATCTGCTGATATTGTCAATGAATTTTCCTGCACTGGGTTATCTTTCTTTTCTTAGAACACCCTTCTATCTGAAAGCATTACAGATATTTGCCAGGAGAAAAAATGTAAAAGCTCAGAACTTCCAGAAGAAATTAAAACCCAGGTCTCTTGTTACCAGTTGTTATATTTTGTGAACCAATCTGTCAGCTTTCTTCTGTCAAGGGACCAGGACCCCAGTTAAATTAAGTAAATTAGGATCACATTCAAGAGCTGGTCACCAACAGAAAGCTTGGGAAACGCTATAGTAAACTTTTCTGGGGCTTGAGACAGAAGAACATACTTCAGTCTGCCTGTAGAAGATTTTTGTTGTCCAAGAGAAAAATTTAGATCAATTAGAAGGATAAATCATTTAATGAAAAATAGAAAATGTTTGTTTTTTTTTTTTTCCCCCCAGAGATTATTTAGATTTTAAACTAAAGTAATATTAAGTACAAATGTTTACATTTCTCTACAACTGCTTATTAGCGAGACCCCTCTGGAAAACACTATAATTATCAACAGTGAGACCCTTCAGATATCTTTTCAACTTCAGATAATATGTAACACATGAGTTATCTCAGGTACCACTGTTTAACTTTTGTGAGCGATAATTGTATGATCATTTTAGCTTTCCAGTGAAATGCTGCAAACATTAATCCTTGCAATACCCGTGTGAGTGTAATAATAAGTATGAATCTTCAACTGGTGTAAGTCACTGTAACGCCATTGACTAGGACTGGTTGAATTTTTTTTTCCCTTCAAAACTGCTTTTCAGCAGAAATTTTTTTTTTTTTTTTTTTTTTTTTTTTTTTTTTGTTATTTACATCCTAAATGGATCTGCTTTCTGGGGAAAAAAATAGTTTTGAAGGAAATTTAATTCGAGGAACATATCAAGTGGACTTAAAAATCAGTATTTTACTTCTGATAATTCACTATGATTTCTAGGGGAATTGCCTATCAGATGCTGTATCTTCCCTCAAGAGGCAAGTTCTTCAGCCGTATTTCATCTTTCAGGATGTGCTCTTGAAAAAGATAGAATATCTTGAAATAGATACTAGAGTTTTCAGTCAAGGTATTTTGATTTTTTGTTAAAAAAAAAAAAAAAAAAAGGAAGAAAAACTTTACAGGATGTTTCTAATGATGTACCTGGTCAAAGTTATCTAAAGGCAGCTTGTGATTTTCTGTCTGGTTGGCCACTGATTTGCAACAGGCCTCTTACTTCTCCTTTCAGCACTGTTTGAGGACTTTACCAAGGCTATAAAGCTGAGACTTTTCATAGAAGTGCTTTAAGTCTTTTATTTGTATGGGAACAAGGAATCAGGTGAGTTTCATTTTATCCTGATACTTACTTTGAAAATGTTTCATTCTGTCTAGAGGAAGATGGAAAGGAGACAACTGTTTTGCTTGGTGTAGTTTTGAGGAAAACAGAACATTTCCCCTAAAGTAAAGTGCAAATAACAATGCAACAACACTGAATAGAATGTTTGGTATATAAGAATATAAATAAGTATATGAATATATATATAAAAAAAATAATTTGCTTGTACTTTGAAATAAAAGACTAAAAGGTGAAAGAGGTTTTTATGATTTGAAATGGTTTAAGATTTTAAGACTTTAATATGTATAACACAAATCATTTTACAAGAGGAAGCAATATCATTGCCATATTAACAATAAATTAAGCAACTTCCTTAAATTCTCTTCATCTAACAGATGAGGACAAGGCTCTTGTTGGCTTTGGTAGACTCTGGATAAGGCTGTAGCAAGAAGGATTACTCTCGTGGTGTCCTATTCAAGTAAACAATGTTCTGTACAGCAAGATGTTCTGTATAGATTGGAGCATGTGCTTTAAGTTAAAGACATGCTGAAATGTTGTCCTGAACAGGGATGTTTCCCTAAAGCAAGGCTATGGGCTAGCTGCCCAGCTTACGATATAATACGAAGAGCGATAGTGAAGTCACGCAGAGGGAGAGTATAAGGAAGAACAGGCTGGGGAATGCAAAACATACAGGGCTGGAGAGGTACCATTGTTTGGAGCAAAAGATTGAAACACCTTGGAACAAAACTCTTGAAATAAATTTGGAAATAAAGTGTAATATTACCACAGAGTCATATTTTCAGTAGCAAGAGTATTGGGGAAAAAAAAAAAAGAAAAAAAGAAAAAAATGAGAAAGAGAGAAAATAACCAACTGGTAATATTTTAAAGGGTAACCAATGCTCACTAGCAGCTGCAGAAAGACATTAAGTAATAGAGCACAGTAATGTTAACAGCTCTCTTGGTAAGAGTGGTAAATGAAATAAACCTCAGCATTCGGTGTATCATTAATCTATAGTGAATAATGGCACTGGTAGTGTAAGGAGATTAAAAAGGGCATTGTAAACATTTGTGGCTGTATAATATACAAATTAAAAATGTGTGAACGCTTGCAGCTGCATAATCTACAAATTAAAAAGTGTAATAGCATAGCATTAATTACTGGCTGATCAATTCGCCCATAATTGCTGGCATGTAGATGAACAATTACAGGTCCGAAATGTTATTTGAGAAAGAGACATTGACCTTGGAACCATAAGAAATGATAATATGTTGTAAGGTAATACAAGCTTGTGTCAAAATCCTCTATCAGTATTTGCTGTTGCAGGCTAGTTTGCTCGGCAACCCAAATCGTACTTTTTCCTGTATGTTATTGTGCCTGAAGTAGACTGTTTTATGTTTGAATTACAGAAATATCTGACTGCAGAGTATTTCCTGTAATCACTGTATATAGATGCTTATATGCATGTAACTTGGTAGATACGTAAGCAGGACCACAGTTTATTATAGGAGGCGGGATGATATCATAGCCAATTAGTAAGGCTGCTGAGCATTTCCCCATTACCTCATCCCACTTCTATTTTGCTAATATGTTTGCCAAATGTCAATGGCTTAGTCTGTTTGGTTCAGATTGCTTGGTTGCTATGTTTCTCTGAAAATGTCAGCCAGAACCTTGCAAATATTTCTGAGAATGAACCTAGAAAAACTGCAAGAGGGAAGAAACCTTGGGACTAAAGGTAGAAGGAGAGAGCTTTGTGTAAGAGAGACTTTGGTGGGAGACTGGACGTATGGCTAACCTAAGACCAAGGATCAAAGATGGGAAGGAATGAAAGAAGACTAGTCTTGAAAAGGGAGAGGAGGAGATAATTAAATCTTTTCATGTGTAGGCACAAGTTATATCATCCTTAATTACATACTGCTTTTCTACTAGAGGCGAAAACCACAGTGGTTTGTAGATGGATGTGATTGCATAATTAAAAGCAGACAAATCTGACATTTCCTTGCTTGTGTTGCAACAGTAATAACTTTTCTAATGTAATGTATAAATTTTATATACCACATTTAGGCCTTCATTCTGCACATTATGTCCAGTTGTTAACAACTACTTAAATAATCCCACTCATTTTAATGTTACTTCTATATACTTAAAAGCAATCCTATGTACACGCAGGAGGTTGTATTGGTCCTCATCTCAGTCCAGAGACATCCGTAGTTCTGTTCATTTGCCCCCAATATAAACTTCTTTTACCTCCCTGTATACAGTCTTGTTTGATTACACAGTTCACCTCCTATCTACATATTTTCAGTACTGTTTCTTCTGCCATGTCATCATGCAATGTTTCAGAGCCTGTGCAACAAACAAACACCAACTAGTTATTGGCAATAGCAGAGGACATTTGGAAAGCTATTTCTCTCAAAAGAAAGTTTAGTACTGGGTTCAGTAAAATCCCCTGACTAAGAAAAATTCCTCTAGCAACTGAAAGCATATGACCCCAATGCTCTGCTCTCTGGACTGGCTCTCCAAAGAATACAAAATCAAATTCAAGGTCTTAGTCCTGATAGTCACAGCTCTCCATGGGATCTGCACAGGTTGTCTGAGTAATTACTTCCTCCTGTGCAGCGCTGACTGTCCATAACAGAAAATGGTAACTCCGACCCTAGGAGTGAGACTTGAAAACACTGAGGGTATCTGTGCACAGAGTCCCAAAACACATCAGCGAGGCCAAGAAATGCAACTTCTCCAGCAAAAGCATGAAGGAAGAAAAACAAAAAAACCTCAGACTCACTTACTTGATTTAGTTTTGTTCTCTTGTCTGTGGCAGGGATAATCTTTTAAAGTGTCTGAGACACTGGAGTGAGGCAGTAACTTCTAGAGTTTCACATTTTGTGTGCATTTTTCACGAATGTTTTGCACTTCTTTAAAAGTTACTCCTTGTTAACAGATCACCCATACGATACCTGTTTTAGAAAGAATTTAAAATTTGAAATTTACAGAGGAGGTGGACATTCACTGGAAAAGCCAGCTCGTCCTTATCAGGAGACAAGAAGCTTTTTAATTTTCCCTGCCGCAAGCCATGGCATGCTGATCAGATGGCTCATCTCATTTGCTTGCACATGTTCTCTGTGTGCTGCTGATGTGCTGGATGGTGGCCACGAACCCCAGGGAAGTGTATGTGGAAATTCTGTTCCTGGGCCATGAGGGGTGATGTGTTCTCCAAGCACAAGCTTTCTGGGACCTGCTGACCAGGGAAATCTCCTCTTTGTGGCATCTTTGGAAGAGTTAGTGATGGACAAGCACGCTGGAACATGTCCTGTGGGCATCATCCATAGCAAGATGCTTGAGCATGGGTGGTTTCAGAGTGAACTCCAGCTGGGACACAGTTATGTCTGTCAATTTTATCCTTATACAGTTACAATTGTAATACGTACACTTTCTAGTTTCTATCCCTTTTCTTTGGGGTTATGCACACCCTCAACTGTCTTCAGCAGTCCTTATGCTGATGGATTTGTCTGGGGTGGAGAACAGTAAGTTACCAGCAGCTGAACCCTTCCTTCCTAAGGAAGAATATGAGGCTGACAGTGATGGTTTCTTCCTCTTCAATCTTGGCTCTCATTAAGGTCATTTTTATATATTTCCTATGTATTTTTATATCTTGCATTGGCCTGTGATTCCATCTTACATCCAAATTCATCATATATTGTGCATTTTGTGTATGTGAGATACTATTTCTGCTCTTTGTTCTTTTTGAGATCTGATTTGGCATACAGCAGCATGTCCTAAGTGGGAAAACTGTCTTCTGCAGGAAAAAAAGGGTAAAAGAACATTTCACACATTTTATTTATAACTTTTGTTTTAAAATCTAGGTCTTTATCTGAGAAAACAGTGAAGAATTAATTTTTTCTAATTAAAAATAATTTTTCAAAGGAAATATAGATTTTGGTAACTGAACAATAACTAAAAAAATACCCTAAATATTTTTATAAAAATAGGTATTTTACAAAAATAGTTTTTATTGAGTTTTGTTGTTGTTTCTGTCAGAAGTTAATTTTTTTTTGTTTTTTTGCTAGCTGAAGTTTCATTGCCTCATTCTTTACTGCATTTATAGAAATAATTTTATGATGGCAGTTTTAGTAACCCAGACTGGACCAAACCTGAATTTGCAGGTTGAAACACAGAGTAGTAAGTAACCTTGGGTTATTTATGAATGTCACAAAACCTAAAAGTCAAAGGAGACAAAATATGAAATAGAAACCAAACCTTTTATAAACCAAACCTTTTAACCACTGATGGTGACTTTTAAATGATTTGGCTTTTGAACAGTCAGTTTGATATACATTGTACATATTTGTGAAAGGTCCAACCACTGAAAAGCTGTCCTTTCTACCCCTGAAGGTACATCAAATTATGTTGTATTGTGCAGACGGTTATCTTTTAAGGTGCAAAGGTCCAAGTCAGTGTGCTATATATATATATAGTGCTATATAAAGCTGAAGAGAGGCTGAAGAAGTGTAAAAGCAGGAAACTGCTTTTTCAAAAATCGTGGCCTCATGTCTTGTATGGTAAGCAATTACAAATGCTATATTGACAATTAGGCTTAAATGCTGGCTATCTTTTTTGGATGTTACAATAGATATAGGAAAGGGTATTTTGATGCCAGAAAGCTTGATAGAAAGGAAACAATGAGCTCTGCCATCAAAGATGGTGCTTTCACTGCTACCAAAACCTTCCCTATGATGTCCCTGAGCTGTGCAGGGCATCCTGAATAGACAGAATAGCAGAGAGGGAGCAATACCTTAAGAAGACTGATGCGGTTGTAAGATTGATTCACCTTAAAATATATAATAAGTCCAGACCCTGTATCTCCTTTTCTTGAGCAGGACATTCTTTGAAGTCCTCACTAGAAAATGCAATGTGTCCCTTGTTAATTTTTCTCCTCTGGGATATGTTCATCATCAAGAAGCAGGACTGAATTCCAACAGCAACAATAATGGCAATAGATATTTGGGGGTTTTTCCCCACTTCTACAAAAGAAAGATATCATCTGAAAGACTGTGAAATATGAAATTTTTCCCTACAAAAACTTCCTACAGATAAGGGAAAAAAGATTATGGAATGCCAATGAAAAGATGGTCTTGTTTACTCTTAGTGTAAATTCTGTCTTCTCATGTTTTCAGTGTTATTCATAAAATGTTGTACACATTTTTTTCAGGTTGACTGTTTCATGGAACAAAGCAATACAAAAAAATCTGTGTATTTAAAACCTGAAATCAGACTTAAGGTTATGTCATGACTAATTTTTTTTTAATGTCTTCATTAACAGTTTGGACTCATTTATTCTTTAAAATTCGTGCAAAATTTCTCAAATCCCCATATCATCTAGAAATCATCAGTCATACATTGAAACCACCCAAATCTTTTCCCAGCATTTGTGACTTGATGTTGTATGATGTAGTCCTTGGCACAGAGCTGTGACAGAGCTAGGTACCCCTCACCTTCAAGACTTAGTCTGCACTTAAACCACAAAACATTTGCCCATCAGTTTTAGTTTGTGAGAGGGGAAGTGCTGTTTCAGGGAATTGCTGGTTCATGTTATGTCTGATGGGGAAGAAGAAATTTGAAGAGAAGAGAGGCCATTGGTCAAAATCATTAAGAAAGTCCTTATGGAGCAGATCAGCTAGATGATGTTGATTGTTATCTGGTAACCAGCTAATTTTACAGCTCCCTTTACACATAAGTAGATTAAGCCTCTGTTTAAAAAGGGGAAAGAATGGTGGAAAAAAGGGCCATTTCACTCCTCAACATAAGACAAGACTTCTCTTTCACAGCACTTGTACATCCTGCTGTGAGAATGAAGAGAAAATAAAACAACTAAGACCAGATGCAGCTCTTGACTTATCTTATGCCATCATTGTGACAGGCAGTTTATACAGTTGTAAGGAATGTTTCTTTCTGAAATTCAACATTGTTTCCATGACACTGATGTCCATTGAACTGTGTTTATATTTATTACATTGTGGAATGGCTATCCTGTTTTATACATTGGTAGCTTTTAGATGGATTGAAATTTTATATAAATTCTCTTCTTTCACAAGCTGTGGATGAAGTGGAGAAGAAAGAGGGAATGAGCAGTGTTGTTGAGGTGTTTTATAACCTTCAGGGAAACGTATAAAAAATTATTTAGGCTCCAATATCAGTCACAAAATATACATGCAGACTTTAAAATAAAACCACAAATAAACAGAGATTCCAAAATAGAAATCATCAGTTCTTTCTTTACTGATCTTTCTTTTCAGTGCATCCTTTAACATAAGTGATAACAGACGTGGTCCGAAAACTGTTCTTTTGGTTACTCAGGCTCGGTAGGGTTGTGACATTGTCCTTCAGCTGTGACACCTTGAAGGGTGAGATGTTGGGGGAAGCTGTGAAGTTAGGAGGACTTCAGAACTGCAGAGAGAGGGTAGCATTACACCATGCTTCGCCAACTGTTCAGCCAGAGGGGTATGACAGCGGGGTGTATCCTAAGAACAAGTCACCAGAAGGGATATTACAATTACACCTCTCTGATTGGTGGAATGGCTGGCCAGGACAAACCTTTGGTCCATCAAAACCTGAAGGGATTATTTCTACACAAGAGTTTTTGAGGGTAAAATGACAGTCTGGCCATGACGCCTACCTCTATGAACTTACCAGTGTTGACTACAGGAGAGGATGTGTGGCATAGAAATGGTGCTGAGACCTAGCAGGTCAGTCTTTGGTTGTTTAGCAGCCACAAAATATCTAAATGTAGACCAAACTTCTAAGCTTTTAAATAGGATGCTGGTGTAAGACACGGCTTTACAAAGGATACCAGCCTTGCATCTTATTCCTAACCTAATACACCACATATTACTTTCATTCTTCCTTTTCTTTGGATCTGAATTGAACCTTAGGGATGATATCAGTCTTTAAGTTATTGGCATCCAGAGGCAGAGCTGAATTTTCAAAGTATTTGTAACACCTGACTCCCACAGCTGAAACAAAGTTGTTTTAAAAATATGGCCCTCAGACTGTATAAGCTTATATCAACTTTTTTTTTTTTCCCCCTCTCCCCTGTGAAGCATGGCTTAGAAGTCACAGCTGGCACATTAAAAAAAAGAAATACAGTAAAATGAATAAAATATACTCTCATTCACAATTTCCTAGAGGCTCCTTGGTTGTTAATTGAAACTTTTGTCTACTTTATTGAACAATAAAAGTGACAGAAACTACTCTCAGGTGTCCTTCAGTATTAAAAAGAGGATAAAGGGTTCCTAGCAAAGGTGACAGAAATTAATGTGGTGAGCCCAGCTATCAAACATTTTGATATGTGAATTGCCTGATATTTCTATAATGCCTTCTTATGATTGGAAATGTTATCGCTTCTATTGAATCAATAGAAAATGTTAAAGCTCCGTGGAACCCCAATTACAAAATAAAGCTAGAAGGTTAACATCTGGGACCAGCAGAGATAGAAACAATTTCTATTGTCATACCTTTCTGACAAGTAAATGTCAGAAACATAACACCTTCCACCAGGCTCAGTACAGAGCACATGTAAAAGAGTGATTGCAAGGCAGTCTCAAGTCAAATCACCTGTCATCTCAGCTTTGACATGGAATTACTTTTGGTTTATGCATCTATTAACCTTGAACTATCAGCATTTGTTTTAATGTTCTGGTTTGAAGTGACCTAAATGTACTTCTTTAATGCACTTACTGCTGTAGCTAAAAGGGGGAAAGAACAGGGGGGGGAAAAAAAAACCTGTTAAGAGGGGGTGGTGGTTTCTAGTGCAGCAGCCCATTTCCCACCTCCCATCTGGGGGTAGAAATCTCAGGGACTCACCTGGCAGAAAAGGTGGGAGAACCGAAGGGTGTCATTAACATCTCGAACAACACCTCTTGTTGTTGGCCTACAGTGTGATGCTGTACATCCCACTTCTTTTTCTCACACTAGGACTTGAGGGGAGGAAGAATGAAGACTAGAGGAGGCAAAGCCCTCCAGCTGTTGCAAGACAACAGGAGCTCTCAGTGCTCCCAAGTGTGACAATGGCTACGACATCACATTGCTATGAAAAACATTATGTCTGAAAAACAGCATGTCTGATCTAAGTTCTAGAGTCAGATAACAATATAGAGATGTTGGTGGTGTTCTCCAACCAGTACAGACCACAGCAGTGAAATGCTAGCTGGATATTACAATATGAGGCTTTTAAAGGTTATGCTAGAAGAGCTTTTCAGAGATATTATCCCCAATTTCCACCAGCATAAAGCAAATCAGAATACAAATTTAAAAGAATCAAAATTACCAATGCCAAACATTTCTGAGCAAAGAAGAGAAAGCCTTTTCATCTGTAAGTTTTACACTGTGTCTCCCAGCTTAATTTCCTTGCAGTGCAGAGAAAGAAGGGTGTGCTTGAGCCACCAGATGAATAAATTATGACCAGGTTTCTCAGGTGATTGGAACCATTTATTTCTTAAGGAAACATATCATTTTGAGCCAAACTTTGGAAGCTGACTGCCTACAAAATTCCTTTCTGTTGGAGGATGCAGCCTCTTGACCCTAAACATTATCTGCACATGTTGCACATTCTAGGCATGTTTAGGTTATTCTTAGAGCCCCTATTGCCACAGTGATTGGGTACCTTACACACTTTAATATGGTAACCCTCAAACCTTTCCAAAGGACAATGATTCTTAGAGGAATCTAAATTCCAGAGGTCTGGTTCTTCAATGGCATTAATAGCAGTAAGTTGCTACTACTAGACAGTAAGGTTTGGGTATCTAGATATAATTTGGAAATCTAATCTAGATAGAAAGGACCAAATCTTTGTACAGGTTAAATACATGGAGAAGAGTATAAGGAAGCTTTCTAAGGCATCAAAGTAGTGTTTAATGATCATTTCAAACAGCCATCCTTCTGGTGTCCAACCAGAGAACTGGACATTAAAATATGTTGTTATTATTTTTATTTAGATTACCACCTTCATCCCCATCTAGGAAGATTTTTACTGCTATCCAACACCACAGACTAAGACGATTTCCCATGACAAATCATCACACATATTTTGGGGGACCTGCAGTGTCTCTCGTATGTGTGACTTTCTGGGGTTAAAACTGTGTTTGGCATAAACTCTTCTTTTTCTTGTATTTGTCCCCTCTAAAGGAAAAAAACCAAATGGTTTGGACACCATTCTCCTAATCAGTAGGGGACAAGAATGAACATGAATGTGGGCCTGAGACATAATTCAGATTCCCAGTTATCCAGTAACGTATTATGCAAGGAATATTGCTGGCTTATTTTCATTATTTCAGGGTTATCTTAATGAAGTCAATAAATTCGTGCAAATATTTAAGGATTCATAGGCAACATTTGGTCAACAAAAAGCATGGAAATATGTAAAGTTGCTACAGCTTGACACCCTCATATATTTGTAAGTAGTTGCTGTTAAGACTTTGGAATTCGGTCCTGCTCCAGTGGATAATTTTAATGTAGATTGATGTGTCTTCTGAAGAGATAATCAGGGAGCATATATATTCCTGTATTTAAGGTACATGCTTCTGGGGAACCCCATCACTGTGGCATACATGGAGTGGAAAACTCACTTATTCTGGGATAATACATCCTCTAATATCCACCTTACTTATAAATCCAGCATATTGATGCATTGGTGTCTCTTCACTCCCATCGAGCTATTCTGGCATATACACAGTGTAAAAGAATGAAGAATCAGGCCATTAATATAGTCGCAGTTGTAATTGCATTTTTTATTCATACAATGCTCCAAAATGTGAAGTTAACAGCTTGTTATGTGGGTGTACATTAATAAGCACAATGGGGGTTCATAATAGAGCTTCGAGGTGCTAATACAGTATGAATTCATGAATTAATAATTGCCATTAATTAAAAATACAGCAGCATACTACCCAACAATGACTGACAAGGAAAAGTCTCAGCAGTCTCTCTGTCACACCTCACTTGTGGCTATTTCTAGGGCTTTTGTATAGTCTGAGGGAATAAAGTTTGGTTTGGGGAGAAGGAAGAGGTGAGGTGTGGAAAAGCAGTCCCCTCAGAAAAGAATGAGTTATTGAAATGGGACAGAAGTAGAAGCAAATATAGGAAGACAAAGTCACTGTGAAAACTCCAACAGGGAAAAAGCCCAGATGGCCTATGGAAATAATAAAATTAAGTCTTAAATTGATGGTGATACTAAACTTGGGACTTGATTATCCTGACAGATGTGCATGCGACTCCCATTGACTTCAATAGGAGGTGTGCATGTGTAGCTGATGGGGAAACCAGACCTTAGAAGCACTGAACTGTGTTTAGAGAAGATGAGTGAATGTGAGGAATGAAAATCTCTTGGTAAAAACGATGACTTCAACTCTATTCGACATCCCATGGCTGAAAAACGTTGGTGAGCGAGATGTTTTCACTAAGAAAAAGAAATATTTTTTAAAGTTAAAGCAGAGGAAATCTGTTACCTGGTGAAAAGCTATAGAAATCCCATGGAGAATCAGTTCCCTCCTCCACCTTCCCACTCTCCTCCTCCCACAAATTGTTGCTAATGCCTGGGTAAGTTTGATTCAGTTACGCTGGTGCAAGTGTGGTGTAACTCTATAAACAGTAGTGGTTTCACACCAGTTTGCACCAGCTTTATTGAGATGCAGATCCAGCTTGAGGGGTGTAAAGAAATATGAGATAATAACCTAAAATGACTAAAAAGGGTCTTGTCTGAAAACATGAACAATAATTCTATGATTGAAAGGATGTGAACATTACAGCAACTTTAAGGGCTATTAAGCCAGTTCCTATGTGAATCTGTAGTGTGAATTGTATAAGCATTTGGAATGTGTTGATGATAAAGGGATTCATAAAAGTTGTTATGCTGATTTTATGTTGATGGATGTTAGAATATAAGGTGAATTATTAACCACAGGAAAGTGAGACTAATGTTTAAGTGCTGTGATATATGTGTAATTGAAAGCAATTTCTTCTATAGAACAAGGAGATTGTGGGCATAAGTGAAACAAACTTTGAATAAAATACAGGTGAAGTGGAATCTGTTGGGTGTTCAGAGCCAGGAAACAAAGGGAAAATAAACTCGCCTGAAAAACAAATATTGCTACTAGAAATAAATAATTTGCATTTATATAGAAACTTCTATTCAGAAAAAGCCCAAAGCAAGTTACCCACTGGCTAAAGCATTTATAAGTAATGTTGTATATATAGAAATGCATATACAGTACCTTTTTCTAGGGATCATATGCCTTTCTTGCAGAAATGTTTTCATCATATAGCACTCCAATAAGACCAATATAAAGATTATTTACATCTTAAGAGAGGAAAACTGAAGAAGTCAGAGGTTAATCAACTTTGACTTGATTCTGCTGAAGTCAAGAGCACAACTTTGCTAAAAAGAGTCCGGTAAGTAAAGTCTGATATGGGCTGTTTCTTTGAAACCAATGGGAATACTGGTATCCACTCTTGTGCCTAAAGGATGCACAATTTGGCACTAAATGGCGTGTCTGAGGTATGTTATATGTTATATGTTATTGGCTGACTGACAACCAACTGAAGCTGTTTTAGCTCTGGACAGAAGGAGTATTTCAGTCAGCTGATGAACAGCAATAGATTTTTAGTCCTGCTGAATAAATGATGGTGGTGCAGCAATATTTTAATCAGTAAGAATTTGAAATGACTGGCATAATCATGTCTCAATGGCACTGTAACCATCATGAATTAATGTGGGTAAATACTTTGCATAGCATCATGTATTCTGTACCAAAATGCATGGGGTTAGTTTAAATTCTAAATCTCTGTGAAATCTAAACAGAGCCTAAACAAGAAGTGAATGGACGTACAGTGATTTAGCTAAGGCTCTGACCTAAAACCTGCACATATAATGTTAATGTTAATTTATTTTTACTGAAGATGAAATATCCTTGAATTATTATACTCATTGTATGCCACCATTTAACATGGGTAATTTTACTAAAATTTAAGATCAAAATGATGTGCTTATACTTAATCCCAGCATAGAAAACTGGTTTCTGCTAGGACACATATCAAGAAAATGTGGGAAAAAATAGGCCAAATAAACCATTAATTTGATGTAATAGAGCAGAAGAAAAAAACTTGAAAGGTAAGTCATTAAAAAAAAATACATCTTATTTAAGTGATTCAGTAATAAAGTGAGTGACCTCTTCATTCCACTTAGAAAAGCCTCTTAATGCTGGTGCATAGTTTTAACAGTTATTTGAAATAAAATTATCCAAGGACCATGAAAACATTTATAATAGATTAAAGTGGTGGCTTAGTGGAAGGCCCAAAGTCAGATAATAAACATTTCACCTCTGTTGTTCTAGGTCCCATTTGCAATCAGTCAGTATAGGCTGCAAATCTAGCCACTGGAATTTTTCTAGAAGCTAAGTTTTCATTTTTAATTTTTGTCCAAAACCAAGAATTTTGTATTTTTTTTTTAACTGTTGTGAATAAAAGTTTAACATTTTTTTTTCTTCCTCTGGTTTCTTTCCCTTCTCCTTCTCCACATGAAATCAGGAAAAAAAAGAAAAAACAAAAGATGCCCCAGAGCCATTGATGTTTGGATTAGAGCCTCTGAGATTTTTCGTACTTCACTGAGCTATGCTGAGAGTTTCTGTCTGGTTTACATACACCTAAATTTTTTCCCATTAATTATTTTGACAACAAAATAAAGGCTACTGCATTGTGCATTCCTGCGTGCTGTTTAGACATTGGTGAATGGGATCAACCTTTTATACAGTGCTACTAGTGAATGTTCAAACTCCAGTCTCTCCCATAGCATTCGCTTATCATTGGACTACATGTCAGTTAAACTACACAGATCGATCCTCCTCAGAGCTACCAGTGGGTTCAGAAGGCATTGAGTGGGGCATGGAGACACCCCCGATCACACCATCCATGGCTTCACAGAAAACCAGGCTGCTAAGAGCATAAGTGATTCCATGACCTGCAAAACTAATGAATCCTGGTATCCCATTAATGTTCCTCTCATGGTCTGCTGACTTTGGCATAGAGCAGTATTCAGTCTCCAATGAAAACATCTTTCCCTCATTCACACTTTCTTTGTGGATTCTCTGGTATTTAGTAAAGCTCACATACTGCAGCTTTACCTTTGCTAAGGCACTTTTCACAGGTCTGTCTTTTTATATAGCTGCCTACTTTCATGAAACTTGTAGGGAATTAGTTACCTTCCGAACAGTCCTTTTCTGCATTTGGCCTAATTTTCTCATAGATCCAAAAGTCAGCAGGGAAAAGATATATCTACATGCATTTTTTTTTTTATCAACTTATTGAATAAAAAACATCAAATCAATGGAATTGTTGGTTATCTGGATTTTCACTAATATTTGAAATGGTTCCACATTCTTTGAAGCTGTGTGTTTTGTTTTGTTTTGTTTTGGCTAGCTCTGGATAATGGTCACGTTTCAGAGGTGAGGAACCAAAAGCATAAAATGTTCAGAGGTTCCACAGGGTCACCCAGGAAGGACATACGAAGCAGCTCATTCCTGTGCCTTCAGCACAATAATGCCATTGATTGAATACTACAGAGAAAATTATCATGAGAAATGGATGATCTCCCTCGCAACCCTGCTACCTTTCATTCCTTCCAACAGACCACATCCTCTGCCTGAGCACTAGTATTGTTCAATGGAGGCTCCTAGTGCGGTGAGCTAATCTAATTTTCCAACATAATTACTCCTGCTTGTGGCAGTTGCATTTTGCCATCTAAAAGGAAATTAGTAATTCTGTGAAAGCTGAGCATTGTGTTCCTGAAAGTTGAGTGTTCTGTTGCTGTTCAGTCATCCAGGCATTCTTTTAAACGTTTCCTTTTTTATTCTACAGGGATAAACATTAATAACCACTGTGGAAGTTTGATTTTCTCTCTTTCTCTCTCAAATAGAAATGGACGTTTTTGCTTTCTCTCCCTCCTTGTATGAGCACTTATCATGCTGGGCTTAAGTGGCTGGAGCAGTTGTACCTGAAGGCTATTAGACATAATGGGGGGAACCAGGGTCCCATACAGATTATAATGCCGATGTCCTGGGAGCCTGAGTTGGAACTCACCTGCACAAAAGTTACCATAAACCATAGATTAAAATCTTTGAAGGGTCAGTATAATGAGTACAGAAATAGATGTTTTAATCCCATTTTGCCATTCTACAAACAGCTCCCCCCCCAAAAAAAAAAAACAAACAAAAACAAAACCCAAACCACACCTACAAACTAACAACCAACAACAAAAACCTATTTGCAGGCCTTGGGTGAAATGAGAGATGCCTCAAGAAATGGTGTGGAAAATAGAAACGTTCTCTATTTATAGTCAGCTCAAGGCAAGTTAGTTTTAGTAGACTTCGACACGAGTCTTTTTTTCTTCTCAGATATGTAAAATGACACACTACAGATTTCTCTTTCTCCTCTCCCACATTTCTCTTTTTTTTTTTCATGAATGCTAATGGATGCTTCTTTACAAACAGCTAAATGCAGGATTTCAGTGCGTATTTTGAAAATAGAACCAGTCCACCCAGATCGAGTAAATGTATGTGGGACATGGGACCATAAAGGAGGCTTATGGCAATTAGGTACCCAATTCCTATTCTCCTATCTGATACAAATATAGGTCGGCTGAGTGGAGTCTGAGATGGCACTTACAGAATTCCTGGAATCCCTTTAAAGGAAATCTCAAACCTACTGCAATTTACACAGAGAGAAATAAAGCTAGGAAGAAGTCATTTAGTGTGCTGAAATATTCTGGGATTTGGTATATTTATTTCCTTACAGGAAGGTTCTGTCAATTCAGGAGCTGATTGCGCTCACTCCCCTCTTCATTGCTTCTTTGGTATTCTGTCTTACACTTGTCTTTCTTCTACACTGTGAAAATATTTGGTTGACACAAAGCAAAAAAAGGCATTCTTTTTTTTTTTCTTTTTAGCTTAAAAATTAGTTATATTTTTAAACTTGTTATTTTTCACACTGTAAATTGAAATTATTGTTTTTTAAAAACTGGTCAGGTTTGACCTACCTGAAAACAAGGATATTCTTTTCATCAGAGTATTTGTTTCATTCACAACACCTATCCAAGCTATTTTGGTTGTACTAAATGGGTATATCATTTTATATTGCTTTATTTTACTTTATTTTATTTTCTAAGTAGGAATACTACTTGTTGCCGCTCTTGCTATGCTATTAATTACAAACACAGGCAGGAGGGTTGGAGATGAAAAATCCTTCTAGACACCAGTATTTCAAATGATGGATGGAGCTATCTAGACAAGAGGGAGTTCAGCTGCCCCAGGAGTCACAGCCAGGAATGAGAAAGGTGGAGGTAAACAGTGGAGATGAGATGAAGAGGGGTTAAATCTCATTCCTTGTCTCTGACTCTGTGCCAACCACAATTTCAACACTGTGTCTTACAGGTGTGCTCTGAGAAAGACTCAGATAAATTATTTTACAAATATGATTGGCATTTGGCCTTGAACTATCCCTCTAACTTTAAGGCACCTCGGCAACATGAAAGCCCTTAAAATCAGTGGAGAACTGTAGTGTTTCAAAGTGAACCTAGTAAACGTGATCTTGAGTTTTTGTTCATCTGAAATCAGTAGTCAAAATCTCACCATAGAAACCATAATAATAACAATAGCAATTACACAAATTAAAACCTGAACAGAGGGCCAACGCTGAAGGCCAATCCTGATTAATTCAACATGAAAGTTTTACTCTTCAATGTATTTATCTTTGTAAATAAAAAATCAGTTTTGAACTAAAAAATAGCACTCCTGCTGTGGGTATCAACAGTTTCTTACTGAAATTCCCCAAAAACTGGAAAATTCATTGAAGCTTTCACTTTCCTGGTAAAGATACTGGCTTAGACGGTTCCATATTTTCCAAAGAAAAATTTCTCTGGAAATTCCCGACCTGCTATAGGTCCTGCTGTAGGTCCAGACTCCAATAAGGGACTGACTTGTTGCAAGGCGGCCAGCTCTGACACGTCTTTCCCATTGTCTGGTTTCTGTGCTATGAGACAGGTGTTTCAGAGGACAAAGGAGATGATGCTTTGTTGGTGAGGCCTCAGTGAATAGGAGTGGATCCAATGTGCTCTGTAGCACTGCAAATACACTGACAGCTGGAAAATGTAACAAAAATTCAAGAAAAAGCCTGTTATCTGCTAACATAGAGACCACCTCTGCACCACTAGAGATATGGGGATGGAGAACATTTCTCGTACAATTCATTAACATGAGCTCTAGTGTCTAAAAACAAACTCCTCAGGACTGGACTAGACACTTTCTGGGCTTTCCAGTTATTGAAAAGAAATCAGCATGACCAATAAATCATTACACTGGTCTGTCTTGGAGGCCTATCTTAAAAGGGAGTTAATAATCTGCCTCTATAAAAATAGAGGGGATGTATGACAGTTTACTCAGACATATCCCAAAGGGGATTAATTTCTGCATTTGACCAACTGAATAAATCTTTAGATTTCATGAACGATATTAACTTCGTGTTCATTGCCTATAGTGGGAGCTTAGATTCCCTTCACTTCAGCTGTAGCTACCTCCTTATGAAAATCTACATTTAAGTATCTTAATCTGTGAGCTGAATCCTAGAAAGCATTTCCAGATGCTGAAATTCAGGTAGGTAAATGTCTCCACTCCTCCCAAAGTCTCTAACAACGCACTAAGTAAAGCTTTTTCTATCATGTTGTTGTTCTGCTGTCTCCAAATGAAAAAAAAATGTTGTTGATCTTAATGTATTTTTCATCAGACAAGACTTCCCAAAGCTCCCTTTGAACTGATATCCAGTGGCAATTTAGTCTCAAGAGAAAAACTGTCAGGACAAAAGCCAAGAACTGAATAGGCCATCTTAATGTATTTTCATCAGACAAGACTTCCCAAAGCTCCCTTTGAACTGATATCCAGTGGCAATTTAGTCTCAAGAGAAAAACTGTCAGGACAAAAGCCAAGAACTGAATAGGCCATGGCTATGACTTAAGGGCTGACTTGAAGGCCATGGTTGGGGCACTCTGGGAGACAAGACTTTGCCATTAATCTGCTTCTGTTCTCTGCATAGAGTACACACAATTGTTTTCAAAGCTGGCAAGACTGTGGCTTTCATAAGCACTAAACTTACTCATAAACATACAAAACTAACCTAAGAAAACATTACAGTCACCAAGAGCATCACCATAAGAGATTAAGAGTGATCTTTTGTGGCCTCCAGGATGTACATTTGCTTACATTCAGTGACCAGGTTTCATCTTGAATTAGAAAACCACAACTCAAGTTGCATTTAGAGTTTACTTTCACCTATACAGTCATGTTAGTGCATTTTGCAGGGTCCTGTACGCTGTACGTCTATGTTTTGCTTATGGGGTAGTAAGCACAGTCCATCATATCTCACAAAAATCATATTTCTTTATACTATTTTCTTCATCACTGAAACGCCATGCAGACAGCACACTCACCTGGCCTCATGAGAAAACTGCAAGGCTCTGAATATGTGTGTGGAGGTGAAACTGTGAACCCTACCTTTTTTGTGACCATGCGTAGAGGAAGCCTTAAGGTATGTATAATAAGATATTTATAATACTGCTACTGAACCTGACTGAAATGGGAAAAGTCCTGGAAGAAAGAATTAAAGACAGGTAGTTTATACTGTGGCTGGTCCTGTGTGAGTGTTTAAGGAAGAGGAAGGAACTGAGTTGTTCGGTGATCAGTCAAAGCCAAGGAGCCTGTTTCAGGTCTCACTAACCGGCATGGCATATCACAGGCTTCTTCACAGCTTCTTACCGTCTGGTCTTGGAAAGGCTCTCAAGGGAACAGTTCGCCACCTTTGGGCTTTTGTGTGAAAGCCAAGGATGGGTCTGAAGAAAGCTAAAACTGGGGTTCTGATCTCGTTTCTTCTAATGGTGGAGCAGAACCACATTGTCTGTCCCATATGGAAAAGAATACCAGTGGTAGAGACTACTTCCCGTGCTCCCAGCAGCCTCAGACATGCAAACCTGCTTGGGAGTGCCCAGAGGAGCAATGGATGAAAGCAAATGCTAGCACAAAATCTCAGAAGCACGTGACATACTGCTCAACAGAGCTTCTGCCACTTTCAGCTAAAGGAAATTATGCAGAAAAAAATCTTTATAGTACCTTGAAAATGGGTGATGTCCATTCACTACTGCGGTTAATGTCACACTTACTGCAGCACAGACAAAATATCCTCTCTCATCAGGACATATTACTCTGCTTTGCATAGATTTCCCCACTGCTGTGACTTATAGGGAGTTGCTTCAGTTCTCAGATGCCCACGGACATCTCGTGTGGGCAGCACTGAGAGCTGCACAACCATCTCTGATGGCAAATGTACCTGAAGTTTGAGAAACAGGCCTCTGATTAATGGTGGTTATTGCTGTTTCAGATTAGCAAATCTGGCATCAAACAGTGATTTTTTACTTCCAGATTATGATAGAGAGGTCTAGCTGTAGACCATTATCCACTATAAATAGACATCCTTCTGTACCATAGATAACGATGATATGTGGGGTGGCATACCAGAGCTGAAACTCCTTGCATACCAACCATAAGCAGCATTTATCATTCACCCGTAATATTTGTGCTGTTAGAGCTATGCATATTTACCTTGTTGCAACGGACAGACAAATGGATGGAATAAATGTATTTGCATGAAGATCTAGAAATAAATTAGCAGTATCTGGTTATTGGGGCACAAATTTGAACTGTCAGAAATATCTCTACACATGAAAGGGGCTAGAGAAAAAAAAACAACCTAGAAAGAAAACTGCTCTCCTCTCTGTGCAAGCAGCTTGGGAAACGCCTGAGCCAGTTTTCCCTTGAGGAGCCGGAAAAATTGGCATAGTATATGTCCTGTGGTGCAAGCACAGCCATAATGGGAGACTTTAACATAACTGCATCCTCCGAGTGATGCTCCTCCCTCTGCTGACATAGCCCTGTAGGCCCTTTCCCTGGGCAGCAGCAGCAACAAGTGATTTGGCTGGAGCACACTGACCCCATTTGGTTCAGACTATTTTTCTGGGGTGGGGTTACTCCTAGGTTCACCCTTAGTATAGTCCAGGAGGCACGGACTCTGACTCCTGCTCAGATCTGTTCTGCGTACCATTGCACACTGCCCCAGGCAGCTCCCGTCTGCAACGATCTGTTAGGCTTCCCATACACCATTTTTATTTATTTATTTTGTGGTAATATTCAGGCATCAGGCCACCCAGAGCTCCAGAGGGTGTCACAGCAGTGTCCGGCTGGGGTCGGCTGGCCTTGTCCGAGGTGCTCTGGTGATTGTTGCATTTGTGGGAAAGGAAAAGATGTCTAGCTAGCTAATAAGTCTCACTTTTTACAACATCCGATATTTTGTATCAGTGTCATTTGAAAGGATATCGCTTTGCGAGATTGATCCAAGGCTGGAATGAAGAATATGCACTCAAATCTCTTTTAGAAAGATTTATAATATTAACCTCAGGCTATTTTTAAGTCACCGTCGATCTTTATAGAAGCAGTGCTGAAATTCATCTGTTTTCCAACTGGCAGAAAGTCTCTGTTACCTTTTGTAAGCCGGTATTGAACAATTTGGCTTTGGGTCAAACTGGTTTAATGAACTGTCTAGGGTTCAAACTTCATGCTGCCATTTGCAGATGTTCAATAGTCAGTCTGTTTTAGCGAAAGGAGTTCATTAATATCTGCGGCTAAAAAGCGTTCATAACATTGATGTGCAAGTGTCTGCTGTAAACCTTTTTAGTAGCTTAAATCTTTTTATGTAGAGGCATTAGGTCTGATTCTCTTCTTGCTTACACTACTAGCTTCATGTGAAATTCCTCCTGTTTTTTTTTCCTGGCAGGTCTGAGGACAGAATCAAGCCTACAGATTAAAATCCCTTTTTCTAAACTTTGTGCAAATGCTTTATGGACTGTGATACACATAAACCCATCTTAATTTTCTGTACATGTAAATGATTCAGCTGCAAGTTTTTTAAGTCCTTCTAAATTTAATAGAGACTAATATCTTCAAAAAACATTGCAGAGTTTATTTTAACTCTTCTATGGAAAAGTTATCACACTCATAAATTTCATAGGAGTTACTTTTTCATGACTGATTATGATTACGTTTCTTTGTGACATCTTTTGGTTTTCTTCAGATTGGACCACCTGCACAGACTTAGGAACAACTTTTCTATCATGGTCAACTCTAGGCCATCCAAATATGTTGAAAGTCTTTTTAACAAGGAAAAGAAAATATTGCTCTCCTTGTTTGTAGCAGGTAAGAAAAAAAGCAAAGGTCTTCAGCTGCAGCAGGAGAAAACATAGGCTAAAAATAGGGGTGGGAGGGAGTATTCAAACGGTAAAGGTAAATAAACAGTTGGATGGATTGACCAGGGAAGTCACGGACACTCAAGCACTAGAGGTTTTTCTGAACAATGGAGTCAAAAACCTGTCAGGAATGGTTTAGACATAGTTGATCCAGCCTTGGGACAGGAAAATGGTGTAGTGACCTCTCATGATCTTTTTTTGTCCCAGGCATCTATGAGCATATAGCTTGGGTGAACTTGTTCTGGAAAAGTCAATCAAATTTAATAAAGAGGAAACAAATCAAGTTATATTGACAATTTGGCCCTGATTCTCTTTTTAAGGGGGAAAACAACAACAACAACAACAACAAAAACCCCACACACATGCACACATATTTCTACTTTAAGACCTCCTTCACTGCAAGAATCTATCATATCAGCCTTTATAATTTAAGAGAACAGAACTTTTCTCTGAGTCTACCATATCTATTTCTACAGGCTATACTTTT
Source organism: Aptenodytes forsteri (assembly GCF_000699145.1). Lineage (NCBI taxonomy): Eukaryota > Metazoa > Chordata > Aves > Sphenisciformes > Spheniscidae > Aptenodytes > Aptenodytes forsteri. The sequence continues at coordinate 374,675 of NW_008795477.1, forward strand.
TTATTGACTCTTTTCTGACAATGGAAAAAACTTTTAGAGAAATTATCAGTCTCTTCCAAAGCTTTTTTTCTTTTTTGTTAATGAGTGTGTTCTTCAGTTATACAGCTAATTAATGAGTAAATAAGATCCAACAGAATGAGTGACCAGGATGGCAATGGCATTTTAAGACATGATCTATGAAAAGAAAACCCTTCTAATGAATGTAAATTTCCAACAATGTTTGCTTAGATCTAAAAAGAGCTTCACCCTGTTTATTTGAGAAAATGACTTTTTTCTCCATAGTGCCTCTTAGAAATGTGATGTGTTTAGGTAGTGATTTCTATGACCTTAAAACAGCCTTTACTGTCTTGGAACTGCAGGCTACTCAGCACATCTTGACTACCGGCTTGCTCTTTAGACGCTCCAATGATACCACATATGCCCATTCAGCTACTTCTTGCTGAGTTTCTTTTCTTTCCTTTCTTCTTCACTTTCTTTTTTTTTTTTTTTTTGGCTGACTGCAAACACTATATAGTTTAGCTTCCCTACCAAGACTTTGAAATGACTAATTCCTGCAACATATTTCAACACATCCTTAACTGCTAATTGAAGTCTGTGCACAAGGCGGTGAATGGTACGCACCGATGGGAACCTCTCTTGCAATAATGTGCCGAATCCGCTCTTTATCTCATTCATTGCCGACGTCTCGTCTGTTGCAAGTCCAATCAATTTTTGTAGCTTTAAAAGATATGTCCTCTGTTAACTTTCTATATGCCAAAAAAATGACGATGGAAAATTAAGCATTACCTTTGCAGCAGTGAAACTTGATTGCTTCCAGAAGACTCAGGGAAAAAATGTTGTTGACATTTTTTTACTTCCAGTCTCTGCATGGCAATAAGGTATGATGGCTGATTTATCAAAGAGAGTGTTCTCATCAAGCAGGAGAGCGAGAGAGAAAGTTCACATCGCACAAAATGAGCTGCTAATTTCTTTTCCATTTCACTGACAATATGGTATTGGAGCAGCTGTGATTAGAACAATGGATGTTCCCAAACTGTGCTCCATTTAACTCCTGCAACTCTGCAAGGTCACACAGTGGGAGAAGGAAGTAAAGGCCTTTTTTTGTCTATTCTCTTTTACTTTTTTTTTTTCTTTTTTCTTTTTCTTGAAGGGAGAGAAGGGGAAGGCAGGGTTAATGGAGACTGGGAACTGGTGGAGTTGTCTCCTAGCAACTTTTGGATGTCTCTGTTTTCAAGTCAATAAGGAAAACTTGAAGCTGCCCATGAACAAACCTTTATCAACTGAGCTGAAGAATTTGGAAACCACACTGAAGCCCGCTGAAGGCAATGAATGTTGTGTTGTGTCTGTATGTGTGCTTCTCTACTGATTTTACCAAAATTTGCATCAGGCCCCCAGTCTAACAGTTGGCAATTAAAGAAGAATGACTTAGTTCTGAGGATGCACTTCTAGGACTGGGAGACTTGAGTTCAGTTTCTTCTTTTCTGGCATGTTCTGAAATGTCTTTGCCTTTGCCTCAGTTTCTCAGTTCTCAATAGAGCAATGACATTTCCCTTCTCCAGATTTTGTGGGATTTGAAATATTAAAGATTCTGTGGTATTTAGAGAATTAATAGGGCTATGTAAGTATTTGTGATAAAGCCCTTTATAGAGCCATTTTTCTGCTACAGCTAACCCAACAGACAGGTGATAAATATTCTGCCTCCTTGATTTTGCTCCCTTCACTGCAGCTTGCTATCATTTCACTTTCAGGACTTGATTCTTTCCCTTCAATGCTGGCTTTACATCAATATTGTCTTGGGTGGAATTGCATCTCTTCTACTCTGGTGGAGTAAAAGAAGGAATGATTTTCCTGTCCTGTCTGTGCTTAGTACTTTGGAGCTTGTTTTGCTCTTACAGTTGCATTAATCCATGCAAGATGAAAAATGTATTCCAAATGATTTATCGTGCACTGTATATATCTGTACATAAACTGCATTCCAAAAAAAACCTTCTTAGCAATTAACGATGGACAGTGGATCTTCTACAGTCATTATGCTGTACTACAATCTAGACAGCAAGAATGTCAGACTCCTTCGGGATATGTATTTCATTTTCATCACTTTTGATGGATTCCTCAACTACTTTCTGATCTGCATCATGTAAGCTTGGGTCTCAGTTGGCATTGGTTTGGGGTAGTTTGGTTCTAGGGTTGCAAAGGTATTGATCTATCATTCTCCAGGACCCTCTCCATATGAGCAGTGTTTGCAATTCTGAAAAGAAGCTGCCAAGACAATATCATACAACATTTTTAAAGCCAGGCACAAGCCTCAGTGCCATTTAAAAATAAGCAGAGAAAGGACTGTTTCATTGAAAGTAATTAAAAGGCACTGCTGGTGTATTTGCCTGTATATCAATCCCTAAGATGACAGTCACGTTGTGCAGATGTACAAAAGACAATTATTAATGTACAGGTAAGGTTTGTTTGTATTGAAGGGTATTTCAGCAATAGGTCTTCTTTCTTTCTTTCTTTCTTTCTTTTTCAGTATTGAGACAGAATTACCCTATTTTCTGAATTGTATAGGACTCTCCAGCTGACACAAAGTTGTTTTGTACTATTCCCTAAACAGTCCATAGACCTCTAGCAAAGTTGAAAAGATTATACTTTTGGAAAAACAGGAGTTAAGCATGTTCTGGTTGTTCATATTGGTCTGTTAAACAAGTCCTATGGGTTTGTTAATCAAGTCCCTAGGCTGGGACTAGATGAACATATCATTTTTCTGGAACCCATATAATACATAAGTGACATGTCCTTTTTCATACACATTATTTTCTCCTTTTCTCATTCTTACTGTCATTTTTATTCTTGGTATCTCTGCACGCAAAGATTTGGCAGATAGAGTCTCAGGATCGTAGTTTCTCCTAAAGAGTGAGTCACTGCAGGGGAAAACGACACTGGTCCCAGAGTATTATGGCATTGAGTCCATGTGCTCCTGATGTGGAAGGGAGTTCCTTCCCCTTTCCACTCTTCTGCATGCTTGCCTAAAGGCAGACCCAATTTACTTCTTCAAGATCAGATTTAATACATACCTGTTCTTTTCCCAAACCAAGCAGGTTCTGTAACCTTCTGACTTTATGTGTGGACCTTATTCAGTACACGCTTATGGGACAGAAGAATCATTCTTTACTCTCTTCATGCAGGTATTCATATCTTCCACAAAGGCTGATGAAAGTTGCTGCAAACCATTTATCTGTGAAATTATTAAGACCAGCACAACCGGAAAAAGTAGTTTTCTTAGTTCTGTACTTGGTTTTCTCTCAGATTTCCCCGCATCTCTTTTAGGTAGAAAATAGCACTGATTATAAGTGAATGGGGAGCATTGACGCCGAAGTTTTGACGTTTTCTTGCCATCCTCTGGCCTTTGGCATGTGTTGAGATGCCCTTTGTTGTTTCCATGGGATGTGTTTTTGTTATCTCTTAAGGATCATTGCACCACTCTTTAGCTCAAGCAACACAGAGGCACTTGTGGTTTTATCTAAATTCCTAGCGTTAGCCAGTATGACACAATTTCCCACATAAGTTGGAACCCATCAGTTCTGCACCAACGTTTAGAACGTTAGGAACAACGTTCCTAATTTGAAGTAAATCCTAAAGCTTCCAGTGTCAGAGACTTCAGTGTTTAAAACAAAACAAACAAACAGCTGTGTAAAATGAAAGGCTGTCAATAGTCTCAAGTTTCTGCAGGATCATCTGGTCCCAGCACACCCAGCTTGAGCTTCTAAATCACTCGTTGAGGTCTTTTTTCAAAAAAAAAAACAAAACAAACTTCTTTTCCATAGCCTGGTTTTGTTGTTAACATTTGCAATGGCCCTGAGTAGACTATGTCATTTAAATGGGAAAAAAAAAATGATGAAAGACTAAAACTGTAAAAAGAACAAATCAAGGGCAAAGCCAGAATTCTGATTTTAATGAAGCAAGCAACCTTTTACAAAGGCAAACTTACCCTGAGTCCTTCACAAACCTGGTTCAAACATGCATTTAACACCTTCTTTAATATAATTACTTTTATGTTGAAGTTAAACACTCAGGGCTCTGTTCTGCTGTCACACAGTATGTTACTCAGTTTTCATACTCTTTACAAGCCCTGGGTAAGCTACATAGCTCTGCCATGCATATCCCTAAGCAAACATGGAATTTAGGAGCTGTCTGGTTGTGTGAGTGTTTCTTGGTTGTTTGTGTTCACATATGCACGTACTCCATATTTACTCTTTTCTGGTCTTAGGAAATCAAGCAGTTTTTAATAACAAATGCTTTAATGTAGAAGAAATGATCTGTGCTGTACTTGAACCTTCACTATGTCAAGAGGAGTTTGAAGTACTTTGGCAGCACAGAGGCTCTGGAGTTTTCCCGGTACAGATAAATAGTTCTTTTGGTGTTAAGTATCCCAGCATGGGCTCGCGATTGAGTCAAAAGACCCATCAGCACCCATCAAAAATGTGTTTAGGAAATGATAGCATCGAAATCTCCTCTCTCTCCCTCCACACTCTTTCAATTTTTCTAGAGGAATTTACATGAGGGTGTATGTGAAAAACAGAAAATGAGAGAAAGAGAGAGGAAGAAAGACTATGTACAGGACAATTTAGAGAAAAATTACTAAACAAATGTCAAAGACTTTCTGAGAGAAAGAAATCTGCTTCCAAAGTTGGCAGCATTTGTGGCTTGAGTAAGGTGTAAGAAGAAAGGGGAAGATTTTTTCCATGATCTTGGGTCTAGAGGACTGAGTGTACATACAGTGTATGTTTTAGGATAAGGAGTACTGAGCAGTATTTGGGTGAGTGGTGGAGACTTTTATCAAGTACCCTTATCCACAGAGATGAAAAAGAAACTAACCCCCCCAGATACAGCAGTTCCACGTTTTCAGCAAGACCAAAAAGATTCTGAATCATTGGATTTGTCTTTCCCTCTGGAACAGAAATCATTCCCTTCCAGTCATGAAGGAGACCGATTTATTGTTATATATGAGCCACAAGCTATGTCACAGAGAAGTAAAAAAATTTCCTCAAAGCAGCAAAACAAGTTGGTAGCAAAAAGACCAGAGTACCAGAATCATGATTCATAGCCCCCTTACCCATGTCATCTCAATTTTGGCTTAAAAATAGTGCTTTAAGCCATATAGAACTCTCAGCTGTCTTACATATCAATTCATTTCTACCGTCTTCACCAGTTCCATGCCTAAGGAAATCTACAGTCCAGGCAGAAAGTGCTTCTTCCAAAATGCTCCCATCAACTGTATCCCTCAGAAAAACCTTCAATCAGCCAAGCTTAGTGCTGTGTCATAAGGTTGCTGAAGATGCTGCTCATTTTAATTTCAGATCTTCAGTCTGAACAGGATATTCAAGGTTATGAAACTTCATTGCATAAGCAGAACTCAGAAATTACACAGGGTTGCTCCTTTATGACATTTATATAAGGATTCTCAAGAACATTACACTTTTTTCTATATCAGTTCACAGATGAAAAGTGCTTATTGTGGGCCTGCTGGGGAACTAGATTCCTATGCCTCAGTTTTACTGGAAAATGTTAAATATTTTATAGGACTTCTGATTGTCTCATGAATGTGTTTTAGGATACCTGGAACGCTTCATTTTGTCACCCAATCCATGTATATATTTTAGGCATTACAAAAAGGATTCTGGCCAGTTGAGGTAGTTGAGAGATTTATGTATAAAAATTACATTTGCAGTGGATAATGTAATTTCTACAAAACTGAAATCTACCTGTAAATGCCATGATCCTTGGTCTCACCAGAATACTCTCAGGTTCTTTCCACATCTCACTAAACAGCCTGCCTGAAGGTTGTTTGGTAATAAGTGGTTTGATGTCACATATAAATTTATATAAAAATATACCATTTATAGATGTCACCTGTCTTTTGGCCAAAAACAATATTTGGGGATAGGTTTCCACATGATACTAAGAAAATTTCCTTGGTGTCAACATCCACAGTCTTTCCCTTATCTCTTCTAGGTAACTCTTAACCACCAGACTTGCAGCACTAAACCTGGGATTAATTCAGACAAATTTAAGTTTTAAGATGGGGTTTGAGCTTAACTTTAACAGTGTTGAATGGGGAGGGTTAGAGAATAATTCACCGTATAAAAAATAGCCATCAAAATCATCTGGGTTAACTTTGCCTCTGAAGAAGCTCATCTTTGTATTCTGTGTAGGGACAATATAAATTATTAGTTTTGACTAGAAAATTACTTTTAGATGGCTAAACTTAGGTGAGATAAAGAGCAATCTTAGTAGCAATTGTTGTAGTTTAACCCCAGATGGCAACTAAGCACCACACAGCCGCTCGCTCACTCCTCCCCAGTGGGATGGGGGAGATAATCTGAAGAGTAGAAATGAGAAAACTTGTGGGTTGAGATAAAGACAGTTTAATAGGGAAAGCAAAAGCCGCACACGCAAGCAAAACAAAACAAAGAATTAATTCATTCCTTCCCATGGGCAAGCAGGTGTTCAGCCATCTCCAGGAAAGCAGGGCTCCATCACGCCTAACGGTGACTCGGGCAGACAAATGCCATCACTCTGAACATCCCCCCTTCCTTCTTCTTCCCCCAGCTTTATATGCTGAGCATGACGCCATATGCGGCTGTGTCCCCTCCCAGCTTCTTGTGCACCCCCAGCCTGCTCGCTGGTGGGGTGGGGTGAGGAGCAGAAAAGGCCTTGACTCTGTGTCAGCACTGCTCAGCAATAACGAAAACATCCCTGTGTTATCAACACTGTTTCCAGCACAAATCCAAAGCACAGCCCCATCCTAGCTACTGTGAAGAACATTAACTCTATCCCAGCCAAAACCAGCACACAATCCACATGTCAACTTGAAGACCTCAGTCTTCCCCTGTTCAAGTTTCCCCAAAACCCTAAACAGAAAGAAAATTTAAGAACTTCTGCAGAGCTGGGGACAGAGAACCCTGCTTTTTGCTTCTTTACACCAGGATCTGAAAACTTGAGCTCCCGTCCTCCCAGTAGCAGTGGCCCAGATGACAGGAATCAAAGCTAACAACGTTGTAAGGGTAGGTGAAGTAGGGGAGAGCTACCCCAGAACAACACTGGTGGTTAACAGAGCAAATTAACAGGTACACCGCAGTAGGAAAATGGGCAGGTTGGGACACCCGAGGAGATCACAGAACTCAGAAGACATTTCTGCAGTGAAATATTTTCAGCACCTTGCTAACTGGTCTCAAACGGGGCTAGCTGTATATAATCCAGGCTCAAAAGCATTCCCTTCCCCATGAAGCCTTACACACTATATTAGGTGTATTATTAGAGTTTTTGCTATCCTATGATATTTGTGGTATGCATCACAGTTGGAGGCAGCATAGGAGTTTGAATGGACTGTTGGCTTCCTCTGCTGTATAAAAGTAGTAAAAAATTTTAAAAAACCTAACCAAACAAAAAGAGCATACATGTACAGATCACTTCTCAAGTATGTCTATGGCATAGATATGAAAATACCTTACCTATACATTTATATCTATATATCTCCATATCTACATCTTTGTATATAGAGAGATATACATTCACATGCTTTTCTTTTTTTGATCACTTTTTCATTTTATTTGGAACTCTTGGCAGCCAGTGACTGAAAATGGTTTTGTGTTTAAAAGCCAAAGAAAAGTTTAAATGACCTTAGAGGGCTAAGTTGTGTACTTGTAAGACCTCTCGTATGATCTCTAGAATTGCTGTTGACAGATAGAGCCTGATTGACTGAAAATCAATGTGATCAGATGTTTTTATGGATTATAGTGGCCTCAGCTAATTACACAAGATTGTCTTTCTAGATCCAAGATGTTTCAAAGCAAACTCCAGGCAGATGTATGCAGGATTAATCTGCAGACTTGACAGTTTTTCCTAATTATCTTTTATAATAGCAGAAACTGGATCATCTCTGGACTACTAGAACAAATAAGTCCTGTGTTACTATCCCATACGCACAGTCTCCTTTACTCTCTATATATTTACCTTCAAGCATTTGTTTTAGTGGTTATAAACACATCTCTGCATTTTACTGGGGCTTTCCAGTTTTCTTAAAGTCAGAATCTGCCTCCCTTGGTCTTTTCTCACTGTGGGAATTAATGTCTGATCAAAGCGGGGGATTTGTTCTTATCATTTACTTTTGTGTATCTCTCAGACAAAGAAAAAGAAAAAAAAAGGGAAGGACCTGAAAACATGCTTCTAGTGGACTCTGTAAAAATGGGGGGGTGGGGCTGCTTTATTTCATTTAAATGACACTATTCAACTAAAAACATCTTTACACTTAAACAAATGAGATATGTAAAATATGAAATAATTTATTTTCAGATTGAATGACCTTCCCTGCCCCCCCTTGGGCTCTGTTTTTCAATATTATTATTTCTGTTTTGTTTTGACCATAACAAACTTTCCTTGTGGTTTGAAGAGAAGCTCTGTTTGTGACTATATCTAAGTCTAGAAGAGGTATAGTATATTAACACTAACATTTTACCACGGTCCTACTTTGGACTAAGATAAATCCATTCTTTCCAAAGTTATTAATGACAATTCAGAAAAGTGCTTTTGCTGCATTATCAGTTTTGCATGTTTAGGGCATTCTCTTATGGTATAAGAACTCAAAGCATAAGTCCCTGCTTTGAAGCTCTTTTTGGTTAGCCCTGAGAACACTTTCTTGGAAGACATTACCTTAAAACCAATGTTTCCACAAAAGGGTTTCAATTTCCATAATCCCATCTTCCTTTGGAAGGAGGCCTTGATGGAAAAGGATAAGCTATTGCTTGGTAAAATTCCCTGTCAGCTTTACTAATTTTGGCTTTACCTTCATTTCTCCAGCTCAAGAATGGGGATGAGGATGATGATCTTCATTGGACAGACACTGGATCTCAGTGAAGAGAAACACAAAAGGCTTTGAATCGAATGGGTTTATGAGGCTGACATTGCCTGCCACACCTTGTGACAATGTCTCAGTGTTGGTGTCTTGTGGTGTGGTGCATTTTAGCATCAGGCACTGCAAGGGGCTATAGTATGACGAGAATGCCCAAATTCACCTTGATCAAGGAATGACCTGGGCACAGTGCACCTCAGCAGGCATGAGGACACATTAAGAACAGAACAAGCTGTGGGGTTGGCGGTAAGTCAGTCCCCAGCTCTTGTCTTTTCTAACAGTGGAGACACAGCTTTTGAAGGTGCAGCAGATTCAGCCCTTAGGGATGGCCTGACAGGTTGGGAGATAATGCTAATTTGAAAGAATGATGCTACTCTGGGGGTTGGTGCAAGTGTTCAGAAAGACACCAGGAAAAGAGGTGATTTGGCATTGTGCTTCCTTTTGATAGGCAGCACACCTGACACACATGGTATGGTCAGTGAGACGGACCAAAACCAGGTCCCTGCTGGATCTCTGAACCTGCTGCCAGAGCAAGAAGAACTGGCTCTGTCAGAGAGGACCAGGGTCACACCAGCAACTGTTGTGTGTCAGACGCTGCAAAGGAGGGACCCAGTCCTGCCGTAGGTTGCACCATCACCAGATCATACTTTCCTTGTCATGTCTGTCTTCCCCTTTAGATCTTCAGCAATTTATTCACATTCACCTTTGACTCCTTATGACACTACTTACAAGTCACATCTTCTCCCCTTGCTCCCTCCCCAACCACGTATAGGGAGTGGGGTAGGAGTGGGGTGTGAGCAGGTGTAAACTGGACTACCTGCAATAACTTTAATGGAATTTACAGCAGCTATGAAGCTGGTCCTCCATACTTTATCCCTGATTTATCATTTTTACAACATTTCACTGTGAGAGTTTATGGCAATTTATGTCATTACACAAATTATACAAATTGCCATTAACTGATGTAATGTACTATAAAGAATTGGAAGCATGAAGAAAAAAATTATTTGAATTTTTCTTCTGCATGTTTGCATTGCTTTATAGCTTAATTTATCAATTCAGTTAATTGAAATTTATATCATTAGAAGAAAATGCACTGAGGTGCTTTCTTTCCTCTTCTTTTTGTCTGGTTTTTAAATTATCGTTTCTTCTTTTTTTTTTTTTTTTTTCCATCAGGCCATAATTGCTGAACCTTTTCTCTGTCAAAGGAGATAAGGTGAAAATGACAACCATCATTTCTATCTCTTTCCCCAGAGACTGAACATATCACTTCTGTGTTAAATTTACCTCCACACATCTTTGCTTTAGGCTTGTGAGTTAATCCCAAACAGTCCCTTTAATTCTGAAAACATAACACATTTTTGGAAGACGAATAAGCAGCCTATTTTAGTTGCTACCTTTTCTCGTCAAGGGAGATAAGGTGAAAATGACAACCATCATTTCTATCTCTTTCCCCAGAGACTGAACATATCACTTCTGTGTTAAATTTACCTCCACACATCTTTGCTTTAGGCTTGTGAGTTAATCCCAAACAGTCCCTTTAATTCTGAAAACATAACACATTTTTGGAAGACGAATAAGCAGCCTATTTTAGTTGCTTAATCTCCCCCTATTTTTTAGAGACCTTTCATTCTCCAAACATAAATTATGGTCTGTCACCAAATGGTTCATCCCAAATCTACCCCTCCAGTTATTAATAGTAAAATTACAGGACTATATTAATTCTTCATCACAGAGGAACCCCGATCGTTACCCAGGTTCTTCTTGTGATGTATGCTATAAAAACACAAGCTAAAAGGCTGTCCTTCCCACAAGAGTTGCAAAATTGTATGAGAGAAGAGGCAGCTTACACCCATCTACAGACAATGGCTGAACAAAGAAAGACAACAATGTCGATGCAAAAGGCAGGCTCACAGCATATTCCCTGCTGCTTTCCCATTACACAGGTTTTCATTTGGAGGGCTGCAGGAAAGGTAAATGGAACCTGCTAAAAGAATTTGTTTTTCCTCTTTCATATGTGACCTGATCTCATACTGAATTAGTCTGTGAGCCTAGACAGCGAAGAAAAGGAAGAAATAAAAATACCAGCTTCATAGTTGAACTTGGGAAGTTCTACATGGCCTAAAGACTTGCCTGAAATTACCCCAGTGCTAACAAACTTATTTGCTTTTTTTATTTAAAGAGAAGCTAGAAATGGGATGCATAGCTTGAGATCCAGAAGGTTACCAGGATTTTTAATTTTTTGCAAAATCTCCTTATATTCTGAGTTGTGCAGTATGTAGAAGTGACAGCCTGATTCATAGATAGGGCGGGAACATTTTCCCTATGCCTGATTGCAATGGATTTAGCCATATAGACCCTTCATGCATTTGTTCTAGGTGTATTGCCTCTTTAAATCACTTTGGACTGTTTGCTTCAAAGACTGCCTTTCATGCTCATTAAGTACAGACTATCAATGTACAAAGGCCGAAAGGTCGTTTCCACCTTTGCACGAATAAAAATATCTCAGCATTAGCTGAGTAGTGTAAGCTTGTCCTCTCATGATGAGATTGACCAAGGTTGTTTCTTAGTGCAATGCTGTTTTCTCTCCTGTTGCCCAGCTGTTGCATGATCTTATGCTTATACTACAATTTCTCTAGGGCAGATCTTTTCCCTCCTTGAGAATCATCCACATCACTGGGCTACTGAGTATGATTCCTTCTTGGTTACCTCCCCGTGGTCCTACGTGCCGTCATGCATATGGCTTATCCTTGGCAGGAGGAATAGAACTGAACACCGATCTCTATTTCAGATAAGTACTCTGACCAATATAACGCAAGAAGAAGCTGCCTCTCCATATTTCTAGATAAAAATAAATGTGGTTGCAGTGCTTGGGGGGTGAACTCAGTTTTGTCAATACGTTTTAGACTTATTGAATCATCATCCTCGAGGACTGAAAAACTTTAGGTAAAAGAGCAACTAATTGTTGAATCCCAAACATCCAGAGACAGAGAAAGGCCCCAGGGTATTCAATCCAGCCATGACTGTGGTGCATCTGTAAAGTAAGTGCAAAACAAACATTTAAGTATCCAAACTTTTTTTTTTTTGGTTAAAAGTTATATGCTAGGAGATACCTACACTGCAATTTATTACAACTAATTTTAGCTGTCCAGAAGTTGTTATCTACTTCACAAAGTTGTTTGTATTGACTCTAAACTCAGTGGGGAGCTACAGAGAATGATTTATATATTTTAGATTATTATCTTTTCCTGGTTTAGGTTCTTCATTTTTAGATATATAAAATTATGGGAAATGTATTACATTCCAAATGAACATACAAAAAAGTAAGGTTTTAAGTATTACCTGGTAAAATCATGTTCCAAAACTGTGCCTACAGTGAAACTGAATCATTGATTTAGTTTAGAAATCTGCACCTTATCCTCTAATCTTTCATGTCCAGATCTTAATAAAATCACTGGGAGCCAGGAACAATTTGCTAGGTTTTCAGGACTTTTATTTTTTAATTATACACCCCTCAAAAAACTCAAATAACTTAATGATTATTATTCTAGGGTCCCTACAAACCAGTAAGCTGCTATAACTCTATTGAAAGGAGTGAATTACCTGCAGAGTAGTTAGCCCCAAACACCTGAGGAACTGAAAAATATTTGGAGAGAAAAATGGAAAGAAGAATAAAGTATTAATTGACTTTGACATTCAGAATCATTAAAGCATAAATATACTTTTTCTTCTATCCTACTTGTTTTATTCAGTTTTGATTTCTGCTCAGCTGACTACAAAGAACAGTCTAAGCACAGTGTAAACTTTATCAAAATATAAAAGTTATGGAGCAACGAGCAAAAAGACAAAAGTTAGGGCAAATGTTTAACTGCAAATGCAAAATCTTTTCCTCAAAGGATAGGTAAATTTGATGCAATTGCTTTTATTACTAATGTTACTTCACTGCACTTGAATGTGCACCTAAAATTCATCTATTGAAAATTTAGCCCATATGTACCGTAATCAATAAAATCTCTAGGGAAACGTGATCGTATGCTGTGATGACTTTCTAGGGAGCAGCAAAAACAAAGGGAAAATAGCTACTCCTATTTCCAGATAGAGAGGACAATCTAAGGTAAAAAATAAGGGGGAAAAATGAGTAACTTATAACAAATGTCTTAACAATGATAAAATTGCCCCGTAAAATGAGCTAAACACTTTTATGTCATTAGAGCAGATATCAGTAAAATGTTTTGAATGAACTGTACACTCTTAAAGATAATATCATTTTCCATTAAAAGTTTCTATTTCCCCATTGTTTTTCAGCAAGCTTACTTGGTAGATTTTCAATTTCTACAGGGTTGACTTTCACAACAGAGGGAAATAATGTCATCCATAAAGCCAGTCACTGTGACAAGTTTTCATGAACTCGGATTAGAAAGTGGACAAGTAGTCATTTATCCTATCTAAGGATGGAGGGCAAGGAATTTGGGAATAATTAAATGAAAATTGGGATTTCCCATTAGCAAATATTTGTTCCTAATAGTAGATTAGTGGATAACATCCGTCCTTTATTTTTTACCCCTAAAATGACCTGTCTTTGAGGATATGCTTGTAAAATAAACAAAGAAAGTATGAAGAAATGAATGCAGAAGATCCCCTGGATAAAAAGGAGACAATGAAAAATAAAAATTAGAACAAAGCTGGAGATGCAATGGTGAAAACACAACTCTCTCTTATTATTTCTACATTCATCTTTTTCTGTTTTGGAGACTTCCTTGAGGGACTAATGAGCCCTGGGAGCAGCTAGCTGAGTTTTCCCAGCAACTTGCAGCAGTTGGAACTGAACGTATGGTTTCAAGTCCAGCAGCTGCTCTTCTCTTTCCAAATTAACACAGCTGTTTGGGAGGTTCTAATAAGTCAAATGAAGGGGGTAAAATAGAAGGTATGGGCAGAGGAGGAGAATGAAAATACATACAGTAAATCCTGTCTTTAAACCTTTATTGAAAGTTGTAAGACGTTAGCCTGGAGAAGAGAGGCAGGGAGGCGTATCTGCTCTCCTGGCATCAATGGACTTTTTTTTCCTTGATATGACAAGACCCAATACATGTAGCCCTTGGATTCTTTGCTGATATTGTCAAAGGATGTTTTTGTTAGTAGCAATCTTGGAAGTAGTAAATACAATAGAACTAAGGCATTTCAGGACATCTTATGGAATCCCATGATAATATGGCTTCAGCACTACTGTTCTTATTGACTAGCCATGAATTTGAAGCTTGTGCCCTGGAGGTGAAGAGCACATATGCTCAGTATAAATTTCTTGAATGCAACTGGTAAAACAGCATATGTCATAACAATATGATGCTCAGTTCTGGATCTGAGTATAAGAATTTATTATAAATTTGAGAAAGTGCTTGCATTCACGTAGGCTGCCACACAACAGACCAAACTGGAGTATCTTCATGAATGAGCCCTTCCCATGGGCTTATCGCCCTCAGCCCATTGTCTCCAGAATTGAGCATGGGATGGGTATCCTGTTGTTGAAATAAAACCTTTGGAGAGCCAGGAAAACAGAGAAGAGGATTTCGTAATACCAGTTTATCAATTCAACCAGCCTGGCTACCATCCTTTTATCCCGACACCGGTGTTTAGTAGCCCATAAACAAATGAAAGGTCCAAGGTACAAAAGTATCTCAATAGTCTATGCAGTATCAATCAATCATTCAATACTTAAAAGTACTTGCAAAATAGTTTCTTTTTCAATTTTCTTTATTAGATACTTATTGAAGTCTACCCCTACTTTTTTTTTTTTTTTTTTTAATTTACTTACTGTTGCTTCTAAAGGTGTTCATGCAAGTGAAAGACTGAATATCCAGGCCAGGCCTAAGCAACTGTGGGTTTGCAAAAGGCAGCTTCTGTTAATCTGCCGTTTGCCTTTTATGCACAAAAACACAGTTAGAGGTATGCTCATTTGTACAACACTTGTTACGTTTCAAAAAAGAAAACCTTTTTTTTATTATTCTTTGTAAGTCTGTTGGAACTTTTAAAACAGTGGTTTAAAAGATCATCTTACTCTCTCTTTCTTTCTGCTTTGTTTGTATATAAACTGGTATCAATCTTTCCATTTGTGGCAGAAAAATATTGGAGATATCTGACGCATCTGGGTTTCATCTCTGTCAGCAATACTCTGGTGGTAGCCTTTTCAGCTTCACTTCACTTGGAGGTTAACCCATCCTTCAAATTAAATACTCTGAGCTTAATTTGGCTCTATGGGGAATTCAGAATGATTCACTTGACACCATCATCTTCTTTCTCAAACTAGAAAACAAAACCTGAAAGAAAGTCAAGTCTTAGTAATATTCCTCACTGTCACCTATCCTGAATGAATCCCTTTCTTCCTAAAGCTTCTGGATGATGGGTATTTGTAGCTCTATCAGAAAGGTAGTGATTCTGAGCTTTTTTGGAACAAGGGAGCATTTCTGATTCAGGGCCCTACCCAACGTGTCAGCATCACAGAGATGTTCTTGAAGCAGGCTGAGCCCTCAGCACCACTGCCGCCGGCTGCCTCCTGCATCCTGTGACGTGGCTGCCAAAGCAAAGCTATCAATGCCTGCAGGCAGAGGAAGGCCAGATTCCGCCCCCCCCCATTCCCCACTTTCAAATGCTGACCGAAGAAATAGTTCAATTCTCAATTAATTTAAAACGTAATTGTTTAATGCTGTAAAGTGGCAAACGCTGCTACTTTTCTCCCTCTTTTAATCCATCTCTTTTTTCAAATAGAAACTGCTGGAGAAGCAAAGACTATCCCTTGTCACACAGAGGTCCTGTGCATGACATTGTAGGGCCCTGAGCTTGGTGAACAGTGTCTAACTGGAACAAAAATAACAGTAAAACAGTTTTTCAAATGGGCAGGCTTGGTTTATATCAATGAGACGATTCAAGTTAGTGAGTGCTGCTCTTAGTAGGATGCGGTTGACAGAGAATGCACTAAGTGAGCAATTAATGAAGCACAAGTTGGGTATGTACAGCTAATTTTCCCTACAGTTTCACACCTGGGATATCACACATCTCATTCCCTGGGTGCTTACACAAAATAAACCTGTGAACTAGGAGAGTTTAGAGCTAAGGGTCATCCCTAGGCTTATAACATTGTATGAAACAAGTGCACTGCAAAAAAAAGTACATAGAAGTGAAAAAAGGGATATATATGAATGATCTTAATTGCAATGGAATAATAACAGGGAACATCAAGGTGAGTTTGGGATGTAGCGAGACCTCAGCTCAAGTTTTTTTGTCGCTTGCCATACAACCTTACCATTATCTTAACACATTTAATTATTAATACCTCCGTGGTGATGAATCAAAAGTGCTGCATTTGACTGGCACAGGATGGTAAGTGCTTTGAAAGTCATTATCCTAAACACAAAAAGATTTTGAATAATCCTTCAAAATGTCAAGGCACACATCACATCAGCAATTGTTAAATATTTCTTCTGAGGAAGAAGTTAATTTAAAGCATTTTTGATGTTTAATGCCACTCATGACGGCAGCTGAAAATTAACCCTCTGCATTTCCCTCCCCTAGGTCTTAGCAGCCTTAGTTTAATGTTCTAGGGTGGTAGGACATTTTCAATGCATCTTATTAAAAAGAAATCAAGGGCAACTTTAGGAAGCTTGAAGGATGAAAAGCTCCACCAAACTTCTAAATCAGTTCACGGGAAGCAAGGAACTGGAGATATTTTCTTGTCAAATCTATCTATAAAATGGGCCCATTAAAATTCTCCTTTTACTGCAGAAGATTGTTCTCCCTGCTAAGTGAATTTCACTGAGGAAATATCAAGCTCCTGGGCAGAACGATGCCCCCTTCCTGTGGGAGGGATAAAGCTGTGTTTGGCAATTTTTGTAATAATAATTCACCCCCTTGCTAGATGAGTGGGAATGGGGAGAACGTGTGATGAGAGTCTAATAAACATGCAGACATATGTATGTGGTGTTGTTAAAAGAAGCAAGCGTCTGAGTTTTTATGATAAACAGCAACATGGCTGGGAAGTTGTGAGTCAACCATGAGACCAAAAAAAAATTTAAAAATAGCCTGTAAAGCTATGACTTACAAACTTTCCTCCCTTCTTTCAACTGGCTGGCTGTTACTCATTCCTCATTAAAATGTATGGAAGTTTTGCAGTCTTGGGAATGAGATTAGTCCTCAACACGAGATGCAAGGGTGTACTTGTCTGGGCACTGCTGAGGGTTTGTCTTAACTAGGGAAATCTATCTGTAAATCACTTTTGTAAAGCTGGTGCCAATAGTTGAATCAGAAAATGTGAGTTTCTGGGATTTCCAGGGATATAAAAGTAATCATTAGCATGAGTACTTCTTGTCTATTGTTTTATACATCCATTCTTTTAAAATACCTTCTTATTTTTTCTTCTGGTTATTTAATTTCTTAGATATTTACACTGTAAATAACAGCAAAGCAAGCAAAGAAACAAACAAACAAAACTTTGTAATTGTATGGCTACAGATGCGTGAGAGAAGAAAAGAAAAAATATAGCCAGGAAAATATTCTCCAGTTTCAAGAAATAGTTCTGTCCCTAAATTTTGAGAGCAAGCCACTTCCTAAAGCCAGACATAATTAATGAAGTGTGAAGTTCCAGCAACATGGTGAGATTCATTGTGACCCAAATGACAGAAAAATATTCAGAAATCTTAAACCCTTAGTGTGAGTAAAATCTGACTGGAAGTCTTTGCTTCCTAGTGAAATTGCTAGTTCATCCTCAGTCTGGTTGAGTTCATAGAGTGGTCAGAATCTATTGACTGGAGCAGTCATCTCTGATAGCAACTGAAAGGCATCCTGTAGGCCTGCAGAAGCAGCATTAGACTTTTCATTTATAAGAAATAGAAGTGCTTGACAGGGGTCTGTATGTTGGAGGAGAATGTAGTGATGAAACCTGATGAGATTGCTGAAGATCTGTAATGATCATCTCACCTGTTATATAGTGCCTCCTACAGCAGGGTGAAGCATGTGTTCTTTATATATTTGGCAATCAATATCAGCCTCTGTCTTTAAAGTCTCTGAGCAACTTGATAACTGAGAGAAACCAGGCACCAGTCAGCAAAACTGGGCAGGTCTCAGGTAGATCCTCTCGTTAACAGCCCTGAACTCCCTGTTATGAAGTGAGTCAGGACATGCAAAATAAATCTGGATCTGTTTGCTGCTGTTCTCTGCTTTCAACATATCAAACTTAACGAGCTGAGTGTAAGACTTTCATATCATCCATCCCAATCAGGCTGCAGGACCTGTGTTGGCTGTATTTTCAGGATGACGCCAGTACGCGTCCTGAAAATGTGCCAGTCACGGCTGCTCTGAGGGCTATCAGCAGCCCAGGTAAGGGAGGGACACCGTCACAGTATAGCAGAAAGGGAAAAGACCCAAAGTTGGCTGTGGGGACAGCTTGTAATGTGATGCAGCATGCCAATCTCTCACGTTAGGATCTCAGGGTCTAAAGGGCTGTGAATGACTCTTGGAGCAGACCCACAGCTGTGGACCTCCAAGACTGTCCTGTCATAAGCATAGGTAGAACATATCTCTGGGTCTCCAGACTGGGTTTGTTATACATAAAAGATGAGCAATAATTTTCCTGTCCTGATGACTCTCAGTTTAGACGAAGAAAACACTGAAACCAGACAGAATAGAAGTGAGGTCTCCAAGTGAGAGAACAGCGTGCACCTCCAGTGAAAAACTGTACTGAATTCTGCCTCACAAAATGAAGTATGTTTGGTGTAGAAGCTGGGAAATGCAGTGAAAAAGACAAAACGGACTGTTATATCATTACCAGAATAAACATTTTCAGTCAGCCATTAATAGACCTTTACCCCCCCTGACAGGACATAAGAAGGGAAGCATATCTCAAGCTAGGAAAGTATTTCATAAAAAAGTTTTTTAGGATTTTATAAAAATGTCGATGTAAAATAGATATAAAATGTTAAAAAACCAGTGCAAAGCAACAAAGGTTGGTATCTGTCGGAGTTCTACCAGTGTCCACGCTATTAATTTATTTGGCTCTTAAGTCCCTTTCAGAGATATAAAAATATTGCTTACAAATGTTTAGAAGCCTGCAATGACCATTTAATTGACTTACGCTTAATATTCTTAAATTTATCATACTATTATATTGGAGATTAAATAACCTGACATTCTACAGAAAACAAAAGAATGAAACAACATTTGAATTTTATGAATTTTGGAGAGCTCTTTGCAATGGCAAAGCAGTGAGTTGTAACAGATGCAGTTTAGTGAGACGCTTTATAATCAACAAAGGAAAGAGTATTAAAAAAAACCTGCATTGATGATATTGAATAGTGAAATCCTGCTCAGTTAGGGAAAATAGAAAAGCCTCAACTAAGAATTCTTAAACATGAATGAAATGTTTTCCAGTTAAACTGCCAGTGATGAATCTAAGCCATACAGAAGAATATACTGAATTTAGTTTTCAAATTCTGCAGACTACGTCTCATTTTTTTCCCCTCAGTTGCCGACTGAGGTTAAACCACGACACCCTCTAGCCACTGCAAACTGAACAAGGTGTTCAGACCATTGAGTGGAAGAATTTAAGAAACCTGATCCAGCTGTAAATGTGTGGCTAAAATATTTCCCAGTAGATTCCTTTGTACTATTTATTAATTTTATTTAGTTATGATGAAAGACTCCAGAGAAGTCTTCTAATGTTAGTTGTATGGCACATGCAACAGTCATATTAAATACCTGAGTAATGTTCTTCATGATAATGTGTGTTCTTTCTGCTTAGGAAAAACATATACCAGTGATATGCAGTTAGTTTTGTATATGTTCGGTCTTTGGCCTTTCTGACAAGGATAACATTGAGTGCCAGGGATTATGGACATAAGGAATTGAATTTGGTTATTCTGAGTGAAGTTATCAGTATATTTCATAGATTTGTCCATTTAAAGGTTGGAAGAGGTCAATACAGCTATGTAAATGAAAACTGTGTATGTCACAAGCCATAGATCTCAATGTTTCTCTTCTCTGTTACCTTCAATGGCTTCATAGCCTGTTCACGAAGTCACCAAAGAGTCAAACTAGAAGACAGCACTATCTAACTGGGCCATATCTGAATCAGCACAATACCTATTTGGTAAGTAAATCCGCAGCAGTCTGAAGGCAACACTGCTCCCAGAAAAGCAGAAATGGTTTGCCATGATCTGGTTGTCCCTCGCATCTGGGCATCCCATGCAACAACTTCAGCATCAGCGCAGTCACACGGGTGCAAAGCAGGCAAATGTGAGAGAAGCGCATGTGTGGTGCAGTGCTGCCTTGCCAAGAAAATTCTCATCTCACCTGTCATTCACAAGGAGGCTGTAATACCCTTGGAAATGCATTGTAGACTTTGCTGCCTTTTATTCTGGAACCGTTTAGTGCATTTACATTTTCTGTGAAACTCAATCAACTTCCCAGCTTTTCTTTTTGAACCTTTTCTTTCTCCCATTAGTCTGTTAATAATTGTTGCTTTCCTGGCATCCTTGTTCTGTTGGGTTATTATGCATTCCTCAGCATTGTGAAAAATGAAGAATGGAAAAAAATCACATGCTTTTCAGCTGACTTAACACTGTGTAAAATGCTGAAATTATTAATTGAACATCTTGATTATAAATTAGGTGGAAATAATGTTGAAGAAGCAGCCCCTAGTCATATAGGTTTATTATTAGGGCTACACACTGAATGATTTGAATTCCATTCTAGTAGTGGTAAATATAGTTATTATGGAAGAATGTGAGCTCATGGATTTTGGCTGAATGTCAGCTGAATCAAGCAGGATATTTCATCCATAATTTAAAATTGCATGTCCTAAAACAATGGCTGTGTTATCTCCTGCTTCCACCCTTGCAAAAGTAACGTGGTTATGATCTTACATAAGATAAGGAAATTATTTCAGCCACTACAAAATAACTAGTTGCCAATAATACTGTTAGCTGTCGCTGTGTGAAGCAGCACCCTATTGTGCTAAGCACAGTAGACTCACAACACAAAGTTTGCAGTGCATTTGTATGATGACTGGAGAATTGCAGTTTTTATGGGAGATTTCATCATTAATGCTGGTGAAGTTAGATGACCTTATATAGTTTGTCTGGATGCCAGACTCATTAAGTGGAAAGATGTTATCCAGACTTCATGGGTGCAGTTTTTACTCCCTTAGTGTATTTAGCAGGGCCAAGGTTTCATGCTAAGAGTCACTCAGTCAGATAGCACACAGTTTGGTGCTGCCTCATAAGTTATAATTTCTCATCCTCCTGATTTACCTTAGTGTTACAGATTGTATATATGTTGGACTATTATTTGTGCTTTAGTATATACAACACTGACCTTGGTAGAGTCCCAGGCTGGCCGAGCCATTTAGGCGCTACCATAATAGATACGTTAAACAACAGCTACAATTGTTGTCGTCTATCCAGATAGGCTTGGAGCTCAAGATCTGCTGTTTGACAAATGTGCCACCTCACCACTGCTGCAGCATTGCAAGGGAACCCTATTCATCTTAACAAATATTGCAAAAGCAAAGGCGGATCTGATTTGAGGGAACTGAAAGGTCCATCTATGTTTGTTTGGGGGCTCTAGAGGGTTGGGGGAAAGGTTCGCCTGAGAGGTTAAGAGCTTAGCTCTGTCCTGGATTGAAGTAAGCTCTTAAATCTGAACAGCTTTTTCTTGAGGCTGCAAAAATCTGATGAGACCTTCATTATTTCAAATTTCAGAATACCCTATTTCTCACTATTTTCTTTCTTGGCTTTTAGCTCTAAGTTGTTTCTCCTCCTCAGATAAGAAAAAGACCCAGTGGCTGGTGGCAATCCTGGGCTCTAGCCTGGTGACCTGTTTTAATTTTCTGGCTGTTCTGGTTCATCTGAGCTTTCCAGACTCAGTCCTGTAAGTTTCTCGCTGGGAGCAAGTCACTAGGAGATGCGGGTTTCTTACACTGGTAAGGGATACTCTGTACCTCTCAGAATTACTCCTTGTAACCTAGACTCCCTTTCTGGACACAGTGAGATGTGGGAAGCCTGAGGAAAGTAGGCTATACCATATCTTTCTGTGCAGTAATAACATATGGGGAAAATAGCCAAGAACATGTACACGTAAAAGCAAACCATTTCTACAGTTCCCACTCCTTCAAGCCCTTCTCCATATCTGTATGAAACAAGTAATAGCATTCCTGCCTAGAGGTCTACACCCAGGTAAGAGAATAAAGGAATGTTGCTCTAAGTTGCTAAAAAAAATCCACAGACAATCCCAAGCAAAAGATATACCTGCACAAGGATCCTTCCTTAGTGCCCATGTGAATAGTTTAGATAGCTGTGGAAACAAGTATGGAGGATACAAAGTTTGATCAAGAACCCTGATTTTGATGAGCAACCTGACAAGTCAGAAAACCTTAACAGATTTCTGCAGTAATTCCTGTGTAATGCTACGAAACAAAACTTTTACCATAAAGCATGCTATGCTGCTGACACAAAAGGGACCAGAAGAATGTCAGTGCAGACTGCTTATGGAAATCTCACTCGCATTGTTGAAGTGGGGATGTCTGGAGTTGTACATTTAAGTGATGCTGTTAGGGAGGACGGGCTCTTGTGTCCCACCATGTCAATCTGATGCTTAGAAAATCAGATGCTGGCTACGGGTGATTACGGGGCAAACCATGAAGAGCACCAGATTACTTTGTTCTTGAGGCACTGTTCTGCAGACTTTAGGTGGAATTAGAAAATAAATTCACTTGACTGACAAGGGCGGCTTGCCTTGCTACTGCTTTACATCATGAATGGTTAACCTAATGTTATCAAGTTACATGTGGCTTGAAACTTGCTCAAGTGTGGCTTGTCTTCTTGGGCTACAACATCAGACATTAGCAGTGGCTGTGGAGTTTAGCTGTGCACCCTGAGGTTCTGGCTTTCAAGAAAGACGTGCAAGGAGGTCTGCTGGAGCCAGAAACAGCAGCAGACCAGCCTCATTCTCCCTGGAAATGTGGGACCCAAGGCGAGCTGTTGTTCTCACTACCTACATTCCTGGAGCTTCTCACCTTGGCTATCATAGGCATGTGGTATCTGTTCTGATGGTACACACATTTAACATCCACTTCATGGTTTGGCTACATTGTCCCAAAATATTGTAATATTCTCCACTAGATTGAGAGAGTCCTGCAGAACGTGCTTAGTGTCAGCTTCTCTTTGTGTGTGTGCTTTTCCTAATGTACAGTTAAATATATTAGCTTTCTCCTATTGATCAAACTTTCTTCTGGACTTCCAAGCTTCTCAAGTGCTTGATTTATGGCTATTTCTTCTGTTCTCAGTGTTAGATCAGTAGACAGACTTGGAGTAGGAAAGAATTCTTCTAAAGTAGAAGCGCCTGTTCAGGTGTTTTTGTTGTGTTTATTTTGTTTTACTAGGTAGTGTGAGGAGCTGTCAATTTTTAGGGAACAAATGGCAAGAGTAAGCTTGTAGATAAAGACATATGCCTCCAAAACCCTCAAAATGGATGCAGCTGGAAAATTAGAAATACTTCAAATATTCATTAAGAAATAAGAGCTTTTAGCATAGAGTTGCCTGGAACGATTTGGCATGGTTGTCTGATCCTAAGCAAGACTATTTCTTTGGTGATATCCAAAACCCAATGTTGGGGTGTTGAGGAATGAGGTCCATGCCACAAAGGAAAAAATACAGCAAGACCGGTATGGAGTTATTAGTCAATTAATAGCTAATGTGTTTGTAGCTCTCCCCTTCTTCCTGACACGACCGATTCTACAAATTTACACCATGAATTTTTTGCCCTGGTTATGGAGTAGGAAAACACCGACACAACTTTCCCCTGATTTTGTATCTGTATCTGGTCTTACAATATATTGCTAAGGATGAATTACTGACCTGAGGATTTCTAAGTATAAAACATCTTCTGGTGGAATGCAAGAAGATTTTTTAACCTGTTACTCAGCTTTTTGAATGTAGGTCCTCTGTTGTAATACAAGAAGTGTTCCAAAAATATTTTAGAAAGCTAGAGTTGTACTAAAGGATATCATGACTCATCCATCCAATTCCTTCATCAGCCTGTATTAGCTCCAAATGCTCCAGAGGAAGATGAAAAAGGACCAAAATTATCAGAAGCAGTAAGTTCCAAGATTGACATTATAAAACACAGGTGGATAAAATGTTCCTCTGATATTTAGGTGTTGTTTTTTGCCACAAAATGCAATACTTTATTTCCTCAGTTGTTGGTGTTATTTTTAATATTTAAGACATAAAAAGCATGGCATAATTATTGCCATGTATTATGCATTTTTTGTTTAAAATCTTTATGAAAATATTCTAGGCTAGACCATCTAGCTAGGGTTTATCATCCAGCAATGGCTAGCAGCAGGTATTTGTAGAAAGGGTATAAGAAATCAGGGCATGCAGCAAGTGTGCCAACTTTTGGCACGGGGTTTGAATACTTAATGAGACATAGACTGCATTCGCATTGTCGTATTTGACATCAAGGGACCACTCTTCCATACGAAAACTCTTGTTTTCTCTATTTAACTCTCAGTATCTTGTATTTTGTAGCAGACAGTCCTACATGTGATGTTATAAAAATCAGAAGCGGAAGTAGAAGAATTTCTTCCTTTCTGAGATGCCTTTTGATACCAGGTAGAGCTGTGCATGTTCATCATCAAATTCCTAGCAAAGAAGGAATCTGGGATCTGACAGAAAGCCAAACCTTACATTATGAAATAGAACCAAGGCATCTTTGACACTTGAAAGATATAGTTTTAATGAGGTAGTTCTGGTTAAACAGCACATACAAGAGTGTTGGCAAACTCAAAAAGCCACAACCAGGACTTCAGCTAACGTGGTGCCTGAACCAGTGTTAGATATGCTTTTAAACAAAGGAAAAAGGATCCAGGCTAAACACTATATCAAATAAAAACCAAACTCTAAGTACGGTATTCACTCCTCCAAATTTTGTCTATCTAAATGTGAGGCACGCAGTTTAAGTCAAGCACCAAGACACCTTCTATAGTCAGCAGAGAAAGGATATCACTTCTAGATGAACAACAATATTCATGAACAACAAATTTATCAACAAAAAGATATCTGCCTTGCGGGGAAGATCAATCACCCACTTCCAGTGACTGTTTTTCTCCATTGACTACAGAGAAAGTCTGGAATCGCAGCTTAAATTTGATGCCTAACTTTTAGACAGATAAAATTAATTGAGATAAGTCCTACCCTAAATATCTACCACCCCATCGCTTTTCTTCATGGTTGGATTCATTGTTGTTAATGGTTGATTTCACTTTCAGCTCTCATACACTGGCAAATTGCCCTTGCTCTCTGCTTTTCTATATTTCAGGGGAATATTTATACTGAGTAAATAAAACATTGCCCAAATTACAGGAAAAATCAGTTTTCTGCATATTTTTTAAAAAGGTTACATAAAACTCACATAATAAACTTAATCTCTCAATTGTTGCCTGAACGTTAAAAGAAAAAAAAATGAGGGGGGCAGATTTTTACTTATAACCTGTTTTAAAAAGTGTAAATTTGCTAAGCTCCTTTACTCCTTATTCACAGATATAAACTAGAGTTTGCAAGCATGCGCTTTTCAGAGATTATTTCTGTCCTGCAAAAAACTGTCCGATTCCTGTAAACAACAGCCCAGAGTAAATCAACATACAGTTTGTATTTTTGATTTATAACAATGAACTCTTTCGTGTAAATCAACCAATGATCCTCAAAGAAAGGTGCCCTGAGGCTTTAAGGCAACTGAGACACTGCTCAGAAACTGACTTCAAGAGGAGCAACCTGGTTGAAATATCATCTCCCCGGTTTGAGCAAGCTTTTCATTTTTAATTGAAAGTAGGAACAGTGGGCTAGAATATAAAAGGCCTCTCAGTTCTCTGCCAAAGCCTCATGACACCACACATCAACATCTTTTTTTGTTCTTTATCAATGAGTTAATTTACAGTTTTGGAGGGGAAATGTATAGCTGGATCTACTCCACTGTGTTCTGACGTAAAATAACCCCTTGTAGCTACCTTCGTCAGTAGTTGAACTCATGCTGCGTAGTTCTCGATTGAGGTTCAACTTCAGCATGTTGTTATGATGCAGGTGGACGTAAGTGAGCAGTGCAGAGGATTACAGAGTAATTGCAAATGGGAATATATATATATATGTAAAATATCTTTTTATTATTATTATTATTTTCCTTCTGGTGAAAGTTTGGGAATTCCTGCTTTCACTGGAACCCAAATATATTTTTTGTTGTTGTTCATATTTTCTGTAAGACTTCATGCTGGGCAAATCATATCCGCAGCAGTAGAGCGTCAATGAGAAGCAGAGAGGCAAACAATTTAATCACAGAAAGAATTCAGAGCAGCGATATAACCTTGTGCATTTTTCATCCCACCAGCCTGAAGGTCGTTACATCTCAATTGGGATGAACCAGGGGAGAAACTCTGCTTTGTGAGAACGGACATCTCACCAACTAACTTCCCATTAAGTATATAAGACAGATGCTAGCAAATTTCACCAGTGAAGGCTTTCCCTGAGCAAATACAGCCAGAAAAAATCAGGTCAAAGATAACAATCAGAAAACCACTAGTTATCCCAGCTTTTGGTAGACCAGTTTCCTTTGCCCTGCTTTTGAAAACACCAATGTGGTAATGTACAGCCATGTTTCCATTTAGGGACCTTAAATACAGCTCTGCAGAAGTATACCCTTGGATATAGTTTATCTCAAAGCACCAGTCCTTCAAAGATTTTTTAGGATGCCTTTCTGGGAAGCATGGAACTGTCTTTCTGACTGACAGTGAATGGCTCAAGTTGCTACAGCTAAAGGCATTATTTTCATATGTATGGTTCACGTGACCAAGACTTGAGCTCCAGCACTGAAATCCTCAGATGTTTTGTGCGGGCAATCCTGTGTAAGCTTTAAGGGGCATTTTTCCTTGGAAAAGGAAAAAAAAAAAAATTCTATTACCAACAAGTATAAAAAAAAACAAATTGAGAAATTTGCCCCTTTTAAAGAAGATATCAGTCACCTTATCAAAGAATTAGCAGAACCACAGATTTCAGTGGTTTTTTTCCGCATGCCAAAAATTGCAGTGGATTCTGAAATCTGTTATAATAAAGTCAAAGGAAAAGAAACAGGCTTCCTCCTGAAGATTTTCCAAACAGTAAATGCATTTATTTATCAACCTGCAGTATTGGATATACCTGCTCCCGGTGGACTCACTTAGTACCAGGAATTATTGCTGAACAGAAAGCTTATTTAATCTATTACGGGTCAGAATTTTTATCAAGCTGCTTAATTAGAGTTCTCTCTCTCTCTCTTTTTTTTTTTAACAGCTTAATGAGGAGTTTCATCACTCCTGCCAAGATGAGTCAGGTGTTTTCAAGCAGATGAGTGTGATGTAAGTAAATATGCAACATGATATATCGTCAATGTATCTTCCATTCGGAAGTGGGGTCAAAAGCTTCATTAGTTCAATAATATTTCAAGGAACTGTTTAAAACTTTTAGTAAGGGCATAATATCACACAGTCTTTTTTTAGCTATAGCCACCTAAAAGTTAAATTAGCTGCTTAATGAAAATTAGTCATCTAGGCTCCCTATAAAACTTTCAGATGGCTTTACATGAAATAAATCTCATTTTTGGAGTCTTTTTCACCAGGGAACTACTGCCACGTAACATTTTAATTGAAATTATTTGGTATCAAATAGGAGCGGGAAATGGGAATAGCACCTCAGTTGTTCCAAACAATGACCTCATTTGTTATATGGCAAATATTACTTTATGAAAATACATGAAAGAATAATAGGAATATGGTACAGGTAAACAAGTCAGCAAGTTTTAAAAAATTACTCTCCTAATTTAAAAAAATAACAATAATCCTGAGACAGCAATCTGGCATGAAGAGTTTCCACCTAAATGATGGAAGTCTGAAAAATAATAGTAACTGAAGAGGATCTAATTTAATGGAAAGTGTCAAATAACTGTGACTATTACTTGCAGCACAGTTTCTACCTCTGATATGGCCTGGATTTGCTGAAATGCTTGTGGCTCTGTATGGGGTGTGCTCCTGCCAAGCAGGGCCAGTATCACGACCAGCACTCTGTATTGAACAGTAAAAATGCAACTTTGCAGACCAGGTCAGATTTCAATGCTCTGGGAAGCTAAGTCACTAAGACCTCAACCTTGTACTGCGGCAACTTACCTCAGGTGATGCTGTTGAAAATTTTCCCTCCTACGGACTTCAGGATTTCTATACATTTTTTGTAGAGCATTTTGCTTGAAACCCCAGAAGATGTAAATCCATAGAGGTCTATTGACTTTGGTGGTGCTACTCCATTGTATGCTCATTGAGAATCTGGTCCCAGGGAGTTTTTATCAACTACAAACACAGGAGTCATGGGACAAGTTCATGCTTTCAATGAAGTCAGTACAAATTTTATTACTGACTTCAACACCACCAGCATTTTAAACACAGGTATTTTGTAAGGTCACTCAAAAACAAAGTTTCCCATTAACTTAACAGAAATATTTGAGTGAACAAAGATGCTAGAGTGAACATCATTCAACATCAACATTGCAAGATCATTCACTAAACTAATACAATTAAAATATCATATACGCTAACAGAATATGGAGCAATTACAGGTTTAACATTCGTAAACAAAAGTGAAACAGTCTAAATATCTCTTAGAAAATACTATCAAGATAATAGTAGTAGAACTTTCTGATGAAATAACCAAGGGATCTTAAAAAAAAAAAAAAAAAAAGGCTGGATTATCCACATTTGATTTTATAGGCTATCTGCAAAAGATACTTTCTGGGAAAACAAAATAAGTCTCAAATTTACATCACTATTTTGCTGTTTCTTCTGGAGAGTGCTGAGATGAAAGGCAGCTAAGAAGGAAAAGGGGAACCATGTAGGTGAAAAACACACAGTCTCTTACAGGTAATCAGATTCTGTTTATAAAGGTTTCTTTCTGCAGCTGGAAAAATATTGAGCTAAACCCCTAACCTTATTGAAACAGAGTCAAGAGATTATGAATACCAATGTCTGAGGAATCAACAAGCATACATGGGATTTCTGTTTGAACAATGATTTAATCTGTGCTTTTATTATGTACTATTGGTAAAATCCTGGCTGTGCTGAAGTCACTGATAAAACAATATGATTTTGCTCCACTTTAATTATATTTCCCTTTCAAAATATACATGATCATTCTGGAGTTCCGAAGCTGATAGAGTTTGGCTCATATTCCGTAAACTAAATTGGTAGAAGTAAGATGTACCTCATTTATTTTTACTGATTCTGTAATAAAGGACTAGAAGAAAACAGAATGCATCTTATTTGGGAGATAATTGTGATGCTCTCCTCAGGTAGAGCAGCACTTTATTTCATGAAGAATGCCACCGAACTTTCTGCGAATCAACAAAATGTAATAAGGCAAGATTTCTTTTTTGTCTTTATGCCATTTATTTTCTGTATTTAGATTACCAGAAAGTTCTAGCAGAAGACTAAAACCTTAAGATCTATACAAAGACCTTTTATAATTGGGGTGAACAGACAGAGAGACACCAGGACGTCCCATTCTGAGGGACGTCAAAAAATTAAAAGTTTCCAATAAACCACAAAAATAATTTGAAAATCTCTGAAATAGATAGATCTGTCTGTCCATCTCTCTATCAATTCATTCGTCTCCCACAAAGATAAAATTTCTCACAGTCTAGGCAGAATTTTCCTTTGGTGCCATTCATTACTCTGGTATGTTTCGAAATGTCAAACAGGTATTTACTTCCCAGTTATGTGTATGACAGTAAATGCTTTAGAGCATATGAATATATGCTTTAAAGTTCAGGATGCATTTATATCCATTGATCAAATGAGGTCTTATCAGCAGCTGTGTTCTTTCACAGAGATGACAATTTCATGATATATTTAAATTATAAGGCATTTTGAAGTCTTTTTGAGACGAACAGGTCTATAAAAATGTAAGACAATCTCAAACCACTGGTCAACCATGACATGGTACGTAAAGTCACCATCCTTATGACAACTGCCTGTAAAAATAACACAGGTCACATCAATGTCTTCAGTAGCTAGTGACTTTGTTTACTCCATTTCAGGTGCCAGGGTGGATCCAGTCCAGCCCAGGAAGAATGAACTGGCATAGACGGAATGACAGACATTAGGCATAAGTACTTTTTATATCAAGCCTTTGGCAAGTTACTTGTTGGAAAAATCTGTTCTCATGAACACAATCCAAAATCTGCAAGTTGTGCTACTAAGGCATATGATAACTTTTACTATCCAGGGATATGCTAATACATACCATCCTGGGATATGCCAAACCATTGCCAGGATAATGGCTCATTCCAGATGCCAGTCAAGGTCCTTTTTGAACAGCCTTAGGGCATTTCAGTATAAAAACAGTTTTGACTAGGTTGTTCAGAGCAGAGGATCTTTTTTTTTTTTTTTACCCCCATCAGAAACTGTAAATAAACTTTGAATGGAAAGAGGATGGAGCATAGTATAATTCCCCTCATTCACTATGACTTACAGTCATGCATTTACTATTCTGGTTTTGGTTTGTTTGGGTTTTTTGGTTTTGGTTGTTTTTTTTTTATCTCCCCACATGTTGCATCTAACACAAAAATCTCGTCTTTCCAATTATTTATAGACCATGTACAGGGGACAAAAATAACAAACAAACATAATGGAAAAAATGAGAAGAAAAGGTAGAAATAAGGCTTTATAGTTTGTGTAGTTTCAGAACACTAAAGTAAGAGGTTTATTACTGATGGAAACAAGAGATTAACTATGATCAGCTGCCACACATGGTCAATTTTTCAGTGAAATTGTAAAGTTGGTGAGACGCTGTATTCACAAAGTATTAGCCAGTTCTCAATTATTAGATTATGTACCAGATAAATTACTTAATGTATGCCTAAAGCTACGGGGTATTTAATTTCTAATAGTAAAACATCCTACTGGTAACACTAACAACTATAATTGTGGCTTTTTTTAAAAAAAATATTTATTTATTTATTTTTAAATTAAATTTATGCAAAGAGCTAAAAAATGCACAAGGACTAAATGTCACTGGGAATGAAGAGGAAAGGTCAAGGAATTGCATGCTTTTCATGGAAAACTGATTACAAAATATTGTGTGTTTCCTTTTGCATGGGACTCACTCATAGTTGTGAGAGTCATAGATGAGAAGAGAAATGTAGTCCTTCAGGACAACACAACTGATAAAAATTCGTTCAGGTTCGAAGAGAAATTTTTGAAAAAAAAAAGGTAACCATGAAACCCAAAGCTACTGTAAGAGGTTTAACCAGTACATTAACTAGTAATTACCCTTAATTAAATGTAATTAATATCACTTAATATTCATCAGCTAATATTAAGTATTAGAGTAATATTAATATTACTTCATATTAGTTAAGATGAATTATTAACAATTGGAATAGCCTACAAGAATGCTAAGATGATTTTTTCATTATTTAAAGATGTTGCATCAAAACTACATATTCTCCTAAAGCACACAACAGTTCTGGGCTGCTCTGAGCTGCTTATATGATCCCCCTCTTATGACTTATCCAATACATTAATATTGTATCAGAAGTTCAGTTGCATGCTCAGCTATGTTAACCAGCTACAAATAAGCTAGTTTACTTTGTGAACATATTAGCTTGCATTCTGAAAGCATGCTGTCTATCCAAACTGAGAAGTCACCTTTTTTTCCAAATCTAATTAAACTGATTGCAGGGACGGGCTAATGAGTCTGGGATTAAGTTACCGCTTCTGAGTAATGTACTCCATAAAAAATCAATTTACCTACAATCAGCAGTGCCTTTTATATATACTTTTCATATACATTTCTTAAGAAATACAACTTTGAATGTCTGCATGATGCAAACAAGGACCTTAGGCAATGAATGGTTGAATGACCTTCACCAGGAGGTCTAGGATGAAGCAAAGACTAGAACACCTTGCTCAAGTTTCACACTAGCACCTCACTCCTTGGTCATTTTTCTTCTCCTTAATCTGTTTGGATTGGCACAAAAGTCTGTAGGAGAAACTCTATTGCCCACATGGTATAAGGTTTCAGACTAGATGGCCTTTTTGTCCTTGACAGCCAAGAATGTCAAAGGAGCTATGAAAATATAGTACAGGCTTAAAACCAGAGTTTGTGAGTTTGTGTGTATAGCTTTTACACCCACACTCTCACTAGAAGGTGAAAAAATAATATTAAAAAATCAAGTGATCATCCAAAGAAAAGTTCCTCAGATCAGTCCTGTTGACCTTGTTCTTGCTTTTTGTCAGTTCCCCACATTATACATGGGGACTCTTACATATATCTCTGGGAAACAGAAATCTTCACAGAGATGCAGCATGAAGGAGAAACACTTAATGAGCCACATTACAGCAAACTCTATCGATCTGCTTTCTTTCACTTGTAGGCATGATTGAGGGCTCAAGTAATTTAATTTTCTTCTTGTAGTTTGACATTTTATTTTCCAAATTTTTTTTTTCTTTGCTCTTGAGACATGCTAAAACAGAGCTGAGACTGAAGCAGGGGCAGCCTAGGCAAAGAGAGCAGTCTAAGCAAGGAGACTTGAATTTCTATCATTTTCCTTACTGCTAATTTGGACTGCCATTGGCACCAAAATCCTCCTGGGTCTTTCCATGGAGTTGGTAAATAGAGAAAGCAGTGATACCTTTAATTTGGTGTTTAATCCTGATGATCCCATCACTCTCACCCAATCTCCATAACGCTTTAAGAGCCTAATTTGCACTTAAGTTAAACCATACTATAGTAAATGTAGACATCCAGCAGAAATTACAAAAAGACAATTTTCTGTGACCGTCCAGGAGTCACTTATCATTCTGTTACAAAGACCTTAGGCCAAAAATCCTGGACAGTTTAATGAAGTCATTTTGGAAAATCATAATATCTCAGAGTATCTTACTCTCCTTGTAGTCCATTGTCAGAGGACATGATTGAAGGTCCAGAGATAGGTCAGTTATTACCTTATCAAAAATCCCTTTTATCACTGCTGAGGATTTATAATCAACGAAGAGACATGCAGCTGTCAGGATGTGGCCAGGAACACATGCAATGCAGGGCTGGGCAGAATACAAATGATTATATAAGATCGATCAGACGATTTTTATAAGATCAATCAGGTGACTTGTCCTTGCACTTGGCTATTCAGGGAGTGTATCTACAGCCTTTGATGACCCTACCAAGCCCTTCTTGGTTTGCTTCTTTTTCTTGCTCTATCCCTCCTCTAAAGCAGATTTTAGGACCCGAGACACAAAATGCATGGTCAATGCAATTCTTGCAAAGTATTATTCACATATAAAAGAGTCTACAAAATCAGTCCCCAAAGAACAAATAATAAAAATAACTGACAATAATTAATATATCTTATTTATTCCTTCTCTCTGCCTCTCTTTTTCTCTCTGCTCTTTCTATTTACTTCCTTTTTTCTTCCGGCTTTTCTTCCTATTATGAAGTAGTTGTAAGGCAATATTTTTTCAGTGAATAACACAGTAAGGCTAGAAAGAAAATAAGAATGCTCTTCTAAGTCATCATGGAAATGACTTAAATAATTCTCAGATAAAGAAAGTAGGGTTGATTGTTGAGTCTTGTGTTTTGTTTTGTTTTGTTTTGTTTTGTTTTGTTTCTGGAGTTTTGTATGCTCCAACATAAGCCTCCGGTCTTATGATGCCCTCAGGTCCCTTGGTCAATTGTGTTTGAAATAATCTAGGAGAAAATCTTTGTGAAACATTTGCTGCAGTGATATTGAAGAATTGATCACACATGGTGATGGTAAAGGGGTGTGTATTATTGTTTGGATTACATTCTTGCATTCTCATCAAAACTGATTCTCTAATACAAAAGGGATTTCCATTAAACTCATAGCATTGCTGTTATTACCCTGGATTAATGACTTACTGATAGAGGAACCAGAGGACTGGGGGAGATATTTTCAAGGAGAAATATGGGTCTTTGCAACACGCTGAAGGAAGATGATCTGCTTGCAGGAGTCCTTTATTTCACTTTTTATTTCAGTCCATAAACGCAAATAATTTGCTTGGTCGAACAAATAAAAGGGTACTTTTTTGGCCAAACACCAATTAGTTTAAAAATATATTTTATCTTTCTGAGGAATTTATTCAGGATCAGATGTGGTTCTCGTTAGGTTTGCCTCAGTGAACATGAAAAGAAAAGGCAGCATATCCAGTCACTTTTGTGTCCAATTTATTAAATTTTGTCATGAGACAAAGAAGGAAGAAAAGTATAACTTAACTTCTCTAGTATATCCCAATAGTCAAATTGTGCAGGGGAACCTTAACACAGAAACCAATTTTTTTGGCCAACAATTCTATATTACTCTACCTCTCATCGAACACAACAAAAAGCTACACTATTTCATAGAGTATTACAAATGAACTGTTTTATATACAGGCTTTACTGTATTGGGAAATATATTTATAGACCCCATTTCTTCTGTGACTTGCCTACTTAGCTCTTTTGAGCTTAACAGGACAAATTCTGTACCTCCTTTAAATGCCTTGAAATCAAAGTAATTTTGTTTTCATGATGCAATAACTCTACTATGTTGTCTCACTTAGACTTAAACAATTTCTGAGAAACTCCTCTTCATTCTTTCATATTATTGGACTGACCTCACAATAACAACAGGATAGTTTCCCACAAGATAATTCTGCTGTTCTCTTTCTGAGGCGTCCTGACAGTATTTCATTATTCTGCTTCCCCCCTTTTAAATCTGTAGGTACTCTGTCAAAGCCCATTCAAATGTATCTCTAATTTTACTCTAAATTCCTTCCAGAAAGTTATAACAAAACCAAACAGAGCTAAACTTCCTGCAGAGATAGCTGTAGAAAGTGACCACATTTCAGGAAATGAAGATTTTTTTTTTTTTTTTTTTTTTTGCAAAAGGGGCATTTTTTTGAAAGCATGTTTTCTGACCCCTTTTACTGTACTTATTATCTTGTATCTGACAAATTGTGTGTAAGGAAAAGAATAATATAAAATTTAAATTTTACAACGCTCCTAATCCAGGAGATCACAAAACCAACAGGATTTAAAGTTAAACTGACACATAAGTGCTTTCATGAGTTAGCATCATGCTAGGGTAACAGTATGGATTGCATTTTTAGCATTTCCACAGGTAAATGGCACAGAGGGGGATGCTACAGGATATTACACATATTTAAATCAGAAACTGTTTCCTTTTCATTTTGGTGGAAAGGCTTATGACAATATTGAAAATGAAATTGTATCCTCTTTATTTATTTAATCCAAAAGCTAATAAAGGAACTAATTTCCTAAAATAATAAGACTGGCAGTAGGCAAAGTCTTTTAGTCAGCCAGCACATCTCTCTCAAGTGGAGGATGGGCATGTTTTAGGGATGGTCCTGATAAGAAGCTGTGTTAGTATGGTGAGCCTTCTCTATCAGTCTCCAGATTTATAAGCCTCACTTTGTTAGTTAAGAGCATGTGTATGCACAAGGGCAATAGCATGACATTGATTTCTTTTGGAGCTCCTCTTCAAAATCAATGGGAAACTGTGTTTAAAAATTGAAGGTATGTTATGGCACTAGAATGCAATATCTTACGACCTGATTCAAAAGACCCTTAGGTTAAGTTTCATCATCTAGAGTTTAGACATCCAGCCAAACTAGCTATTTTGACTCCTCTTTGTGATCAATGTAGAGAAATAGGTACCATATTTTTTTACCTGAAATGTGATTTATCCTTTGTATCCAGATTGAGAGTAGTGAGGGAAACACTCAGTTAACCATTTCCTCTGGTCATATGTAAATATTTCAGTCTGTAAGTTGTTCTCTTTTCTCAGCTTCTCAGAAAGTACTCAAATCCTTACAAATTCCAAATTTCTTCCTGTTTGCAACAGCTTCCTATTAAAATATTTTTGCACCCTAAAACCAATGCCATAAGGCACAAGCACAAATGAAGTGTACAGTGAATCAAAATCCGTCCTAAGAATTGTCTCTCAATAAAGCCAAGGCAAACTCCCAGTACCATCTAGTATACAGGAGAAATTCAGACACAGAACTCTTTTGTAATATTTTTTAATATTTTCTAGTGCTTCCTAGTCTTATATGAAAGTTCATTGAGAAATAAGCACTCAAATCACACAGCGGTCCTTCGTATTTGACCCATGTCCAATACTAAACAAATGGCTCTCAGTTTTTCAGCCTTTTTCTCTGGAAAGCCCAGTAGATTCAATTGCATTTTTTTTTCATTCACCAATAAAAATCCAGCATGTACAGAATGCTTTTCACCAGCATGCACTTGCTGTGCTGAAGAAAAAAATAATAAACATTTACTTAGACCAGCATTCCAAAGGTTGATATTCATAGATTTGTTTTGTCTAATTTTGTGCACACTTTTTAAGTGGGGTCAAGAAATTGACTGGCACAAATAAGAAGGTAAAAAGATGAACTAGTTGTACCATTCATCTCTTGGACTGATAGTAAAATGTGACAATTTTAGTCGAGATGAACACATCTGAAAGCATGCTTACATATAACAATTGCAGCTACAGAGATATTATAATTGTGTTATATTATTATTGCTTAAATAGTGCCTAAAAACTCCAACCACGATTTCAGCCCTGGTACATTAGCTTCAGTAGATACACATAGCAGAAGACAGTCTCTGCCCTTAAAAGCTTATAATCTAAATAGACAGGCAAACAAAGTCTGGGAGGAAGGAACAGAGGCAAAAAGAGATTAAGGGTGAAATCCTAGTCCTAGTAAAAGAAATGGAAGTTTTGCTACAACCTTAAATGATGCTAGGATTTCAGCCCAAATAGTTTTCCAAAGACACACAGGAAACGTGTGTCTGAGCTTGGAAGTGGACCTTGATCTCTGTAAAACCCTCTTCTTGGATTTAACAGAAATCTGTTCCTCAAAGCAATACAATTTCATACATAAGTTAGTAGGACTTTTTGACTTCTGAACTAAGTACACAGTGTAAATTTATTTTCTTGACATGGCATAAAAAAAAAATAAAATAAATAATAATAATAATACAAAAGAGGACAAAGTGACTCAGAAGCTAGATTATCAGCTTCAGAAAGATATTTAAAGATCTTCATCCCATGCATATTTACTGACCCTTAGACTCATAAGTGCCTATATAATTTAAATGAGAGGAGACTTGGGCAGTTTTTAAACAGTATGTCAGCACAATGAAACAAAACCACAGGGGTGTCGTACTTGACCATCAGTCTCTCTTTCCTTATTGCCCTTGTTCTATTATGAGGAACAAAAGTTTGGAGTGACTTAGCGCTTAAGCAAAAGGAGAAAAAAAATCCCTTTCACTCCTTCAGCCCTCCAAATGTGATGGGGAGAGGGCAGAATTCAGCAGTGTCCCTTTAAATTGCCTTTGATTCCTGCATATAACTCTTCTCCCGGGTTTTAGTGCCATATTGTAATGTTAAAGTGTAAAACTCTGCATCTGCTGAGGCATTTGGCTGGAAAAGCAAGTATGTCAATGGCTGTCCCTAGCTGCCATCACACATATGGATTTTCTGTGTTCAGCTCTGCCATCTGGTAGTTAGACCTAAATTCACTCCTCATTGAATAAGGACTATCTACCATATCATACTTCATTCTATATGCTATCCCTTTTCATATCTTTGTTTTATGAAATTTTATATGGTGTTTGTGTGTCCCATATGTGTGAAAATGTTGAAAGTGTTCAGAAATATTGAGAAAACACTTTCTCTCTGGATATACCCCAGCCAAACAAGCACACATATGTGTATGTTTGTACATGCACACACACGCACACACATACATGCACACAAACAGAGCTACCTTCTCCAGTAAGAAATTCTGCTTGAAAACACGATGCTGTGAATGTAATTTCTAGTACTGTTAATTAGAACTTGGAAATCAACATAACAATCTATGAACAGAAACTAGTGTCATTTGAGAAGGACCACTTAACAGTGTAATGAGGTTATGCACTAATATCCCTTCCAGTCTCTTTTCCCTACTTTGTGACGTCAGCTTAATCTGATGACATTTTCTTCCCTCATTACTATTTTGTCACAGGAATAAAGCACTGGGATTTTATGGCTTCCTACCAGAGCAGGTGCAGCTGTGTTGGTTTGACTTTTTCAATCCTTAAATGCCTTAGCCATCTTTCCTTCTCCTTGCCAGCCTCTGCTTATGTCTTCCACTTGCATGAGTTTTTAGGATGAAGTGTTGGGTCAGTGAAAAATATATATTATTGAAAAGTTGAAAATCTTGGAGTCTGCAACACCTGAGGAGAGCTGGAGCTCTCTGTTGATTTCAAGAGCAAGGGCTAGAGCAAGCTTATTTTGCTCCAAGAACCAAAAAGGGGATGGGATGAACTCAGATCACTGCTGGTGCCAAGACTCATGTATTGCTAGGATTACTACTGTCAATTTTTCTTTGTGATGTTTTAGGAATTGTGCTGGTTGCTAGTGACAACTTCCTTTTAAATATATTCTAATTCTTAACCATCTGTGGAGTCTGGATTGCCCTTGTGCCAGCAAGGTAGAGAGGTGGCTGATGGCAAGCTCTGGTGAGGATGGGTAGAAAGGAGTGTAACAATATCTGTTGATGTTGCAAAAACCTTCAAATCTGAGCAACCTGTGTCTGTTTAAAACAAATTTTCCCTTGGTTTTGACATTTCTGAGGGAATGCATTAGTCTGAGATAGTTACTATACCTTAGAAATAAATTAAAAGTTAGAGCTAGCTCTTCAGTGCAACACATTTGCCATGCTTTTCAGTTTCAGTGAATGTAGGCTAGGATGGGCATAAACCATTATCGTGTGGCCATGGGTTTGGAAAAGCTTTTGGATATATATCATGGTGTCTTAAAATTCTGTGACGTAACCAGATTCTTACTGTCCCCTCCCTCACCCCAGCCATTTCGTCCCAACCTGAGCTTTTGTTCTGATCTTGGTTCGATTTCAGCCCATCTTACTTCAGGTGCTTAATTAAGGCCCATAAATGAGGTGGTTTTGGCCTAGTAGAGAGATGTACAGAGTGAGTCAAGTCCCTAACCATGGGTGTCTAGGTCATTTTCGGCGGCTGCAATGTACCTGAGACATCCATATCATTCTGGCACGTGTGCAGGGAAGCTCCTTCTGAAGTACCAAGCAGGATAACCCGGGAATCTTAAAGGACACTAAATGCCTCTGGTTAGGCACCTGAGTCTCACTCACCTTCTTGCCTGCACAAAGTGATTCAGCCTTTCTAAGATCTGAGCCACAACAGCATATTCTATTGTTCTGTGACCAGTGGCTTTCAAAAACAGCACAAAAATAACGATACAAGGAGAAATTAATCATCATAGCTTCTGAGCAAAATGTAAATGGGACTTTTAACCATAATTTGTGAATGGTTGCGGAAACTTTCTAATGCTGTTCTAGACATGTTATCCAAGATATTAGCACACAATCGGCCAATATGACTCAGGACTTGTGGGAGACTCATGCTTCTCTGGAATGGCAGCTGGAAACCAGTTAGGATCTTAGGGCATCTCAAATGGCGCTAAACACTGAACAGACGAATCCCATCCTATGAAAACAGTGCTGG
Source organism: Aptenodytes forsteri (assembly GCF_000699145.1). Lineage (NCBI taxonomy): Eukaryota > Metazoa > Chordata > Aves > Sphenisciformes > Spheniscidae > Aptenodytes > Aptenodytes forsteri. The sequence goes on from NW_008795477.1 coordinate 414,236, forward strand.
AAGTAGGTACCTTCAGAAGGCAATCCATCTGACCTGTCTGATGCTTATTTCAGGAAGAGAGAAATCATACTCTGAAAGTACCTTATCATTTCCATAGACATCAAGTGGATAGCACATCCTAAAGTTAAACCTGTGGAATTTGGTGAGATGAATCCCATCCTATTGTTAGGTTAACCTTGAACAACTGTGAGAGGTAGGAACAAACAAATAAAAAACAAACAAACAAAAAAAGACCTGGCCAGATGTCAAGAAAATATGTCTCAGCTGTGAGCTCTAATGAAGTAAGTACAGATGTCCCAAAAGAAATGATGGAAGTAATTGAGCTTTAAAAAAAAAAAAAAAAAATTGGATGCATTAAGGCCTTTGAAGTTATAATGCAAGGGAAAATCATGTGTTGGTGTGAACGAGACCAAAAAATGGTTTTATATATCTTTTTACTCTATCTTATTTTCCTTTATATTATAGCTTTTGTTTCCCTTTCTTTCTTTTTTGCTCACCCCCCCAGGCACTTTGTTTGATCTCTTACATCACATACATGGTTCTTCATTGCTTCCCTTATTTGCATTTATTTATCTTCTGGTGACTGCATCACTACACAATGAAACAAAATTATTGAACCTTGAAACAGTTCTAGATTGCAAAGATGACACCATAGTAAATTCACATTTGAAATAAAACCTAATCAAATATTATGAGAGGATATGTATCAAATCAACCTCCCAAGAGTGTTTGTGTTATAAACTTAATTTTTCAAGACTATGTTTGCATTATAAATGTCCAACCAAGTTCACCTCCAGTGCAACTCGTGCCAAAGTCAACTGAGTTACGTTAAGAATTAACTGGAGCTTATTTATCCATTACAGGATAGTTTAATTTATCTATTAGCTTTATCTTTTGTAATGTTAGAGATAGTGAAAGACTGTAGATAAGATATGTTTGTAGTATTAGATGAAACTAAATATTGAGACTATCTTTATCTAACTTCTTACTTAAATATGAAAAAAAAAATGAAACAAGTCTGTGAATGATATGTAGAAATTTTTAAGACGTTTTTGGTTTTGTTTTTTTTTCCCAATCAATCAATCCATTGCTGAGCAGAACGTAAGCTGAAATTGTGCGTCTAATCTTACACATAATTAAGATCTGAGGTGACAGGAAAATCTGAAAATCTAAAAATTGAATACTGTATTTCTCATCCTCAGTAACTGTTTTAACAAAAGATAGTGAAACTTCAACTTTGTCCCTCAACTTACATTTCTTACCAGCTTCTTCCTTTTTGTGTACCTTCTGAATTCTGTTTTACGGACTTCAGCTCATCACAGCGTTACGCTCCAGGAGCTGTGGATGCCACTGAAAAACACTCTTAACAAGTTACCAAAAAAGAGCATTAATTCATTTAGTTCTTAGGTGTACCTTGTCTCTGCATCTTCAGGTCCCATTTACAAAATGGAGGGAGAAAAAATAGTTCTGCCTCATACAGGAGTTCTGATACTGAAATTGCATCCAGGCCTTAAATTACTGAGGGCCTTACAAAAAACAAACAAACAAACAAAAAAAATCAAACAGAAGAACTCTTCCACTTACAGCTTTCTTCTATTTTTTTTAGAGACAGTATTTGAAGTGATAGGCTATATATCACATCATGGAGTGGGGTTATCATGGCTATTGTCTCCTCCCAGTGGTCTTACACAAAAATCAAATAAGAAAAATTGCTTCGAAAACCTCTGGTATAGTGTGTGTATGGGGAAAAAGGGGAAAAGCATTCAAAAAGGCTAGCAAAATTTTGCAACCATGTCAGCAACAGTTCAAGCAGCTGACACAGACAGAAGAACAGCCTTGGAAGCTTGCGTTCTAATCTTTTATCAGTTGGATACCATTATGATTTCCAATAAAACTGTCAGTCTTCCTGAGAAAGCTCTGAATAACCTAATTTGACCTCATAGCTGACCCTGGTTTGAGCAGGAGGTCGGACTACATAAGCTCCTGATGTCTCTTCCAACCTGAATCATCCTGTGACCCTACCATCTTATGATACGACAAAGTGCACACCAAAATCCTAATATGCTCAGCAGCTGTGAGGCACATGTATGTACCACAGAGACCCAAAAGGAAAGGAACTCTATGCATGTTTAAGAATCGAGAGGTGGAAGTGCTGTCCTTGGGATCCCAGCATGACATTGTAGGATGAGGCTGGAACCGGCCCATAACAGTCCCTAAGGGAACCTCAGCATCTACATCTGAATCTTTTTGCTTTTGACTGGCTGTGATTCAGATTATCTTGCAGCCCTAGTCACAAAATTGCTGTTGGCTAATGAGATGTATCCATAGGTACTGCAGGTGAACTGCGTGGGCACTGTAGTGGCCACTTCCAGTACTGGTAGTTGTTCTTCTCCCTCCTCTGCCCCCCCCAAAACCTTGCATGACATGGACAAGTCGTATCTGCTTTACCCGTTTTATGAGCTGAAAAGTAAAAACGATAAGAGCTGTCAAAAATATAACAATACCGTCAGAGACAGAATATCCTTCAAGAGTCTGCCATAGAAAACCTCCTCTGACTATGACATTCAGTCAATTAAAAGCATCTCAGCAGAAAAGCCAAACTTCTCTCCCACGAGGATCAGGGCCTGGGTCTCAGGCAAGCACAGGAGAGGGGAGCAGAATGAAGAACTGGGGTGGAAAGCAGGTCTGAGGGCCCTGGAACAACGGTTTGTTGCTCCCATGTTTTCTGAAACACTTTGTCCCCTTTTCCATCCGGGACCCTACACACATCCAAACTCCTCCACAAATGCTGCTAAGCTTTATGAACTTGTAGGTGCAGCAAGAGGACACCTTCCCCAACTGTTTCATGCCCCCAGCGGTGTGCTGCCCAGACAGTCATCTGCTTTGTCTACACTTACACACTGAGCTCTGACTCACAGATAAAATACTTGCAAGTGTTCAGCACGCTAGTAAATAATACCCTGTCTGTGCTGGGCTGTCATTTCTCTTGCTTAATTAGAGCAGGGGCAAGCCAACATCCAGCATATTTTGAGTTGCTTGGACAAATGTTGCATATAAGCTAAAAGACGCAGTTTGAACATACAGACAAGCAAAAATACTTCACAGCTGTCTCGATATATTATATGTTTATAAATAGTAGAGGTAAATAGTAGTCTGGAGTATGTTTCGGCATTCAGGCTTTTAAAATGCTTGTATAGACATTTACGCACTTCTTGTAGACAGTCTTAAAAAATCGCAAAGTGAAGATTTAAGTAGTCAATGCCTCTCTAAGCAAATGCAGGATGCCAAGGACTCACTTCAGAGGAGAAAAGGGCATTGTCATGAGTGAATCACTTGTGAATCATCACTGTGAACTTTTCCAGGAATGCTGGTTCCGTCATAGCAATGTGAACTTCAGAGCATAGATTTTATATGCATAGGACTGTCATAAATAAATCATAGGAAAATGTAATGAAAAAATATGTAGCACGATGTAAAACAAACGTCTATACGGAACATCAACAGAACTTAATAATTCAATTCAGTGAAGAGCTGTGTAATGAAAAGCCAGTGATCTGTGTGCTCTGTACTATGGGACTTGAAGAATCATATGAGTTTATTGCAAGTTAATATACTATTCAAATTCAAATGCATATGTCATTGATTAACAGCACTTCAGGTTCCAAATAAATGAATAAATAAATAAATAAATAAATGCAGTTCATTATCTGCTTGTTCCTAGGGTGTGAGATGCCCTGAGATCAAGAGTAGGTGTAGATATTCAATCCATCTCAAGGTCTTACCTAAATAAACATGACGAACGTGGGTTGACGTGTTCCTGGATTTGAAGGCTACAGGGACACTTGAGGCTGCAGCACTGAAGCAAGACTGGGGAGAGTGGGTTATATTTCCAGTATTAACACTGACTTCTTTAACCAAGTCCTAAAGACTAAATTTTCAGGACTCCTTATCTACAGCCAGGTTTTCAGGAAGAACTGAGTCTCCAGTCTATGCAAAGCTGAACTCCTGTGAAAATTTGCTCTAGTCATATGCACCGTGCATTTTTTTTTTCTTTAAATGTAACCCTGTTAAGAGCACCCTGATTCAACTTTTATGGGAAAGAAGAGTAAACTCCTACCTTCTCTATTTATTTCTAGCCGATTTAGACTAAGTTTTTGTTCATGGAATACTACATGGCTGAGTGTCTGTTTGACTTAGTTACTCAAGATATTTGGCTACCATTAACAGCACATAGGACAAGTTTGTCTCTTCTGAGAAACTTCCTGCTTAAAAGCAGTGTAAGTCAAAAAAGGCAACAAGCAAATAAAGTAATCTCTCAAGCCCGTTCTAGAGACCCAAAGACAAATTGGCATCTGATAATAATGTCTATCATATTTGAAGCACAAACTGTTCTGTTACTGATGAAAAGCAAACGTACTGAGATCAGTATGGCAAAAATGGTATCACATCATTCTCTATCAATCTGTGTCCTTTGACATGAAAAGCTCTCTCCCTTCCTTTTTGTGGGTGAAAAAAGATCAATGACATTTCATAAGTTATTCCTGGGCCACACGCCAAACCAAATGCACTATTAGGGATATAGGAGAAGCATTTTTTTGCTAGCATTATTGATACAATTAAATTGTTGTTTCCACTTCTGCAATTATATGATAACAAAGTGTTAACTTAGAAATATATTAAAGGCAAGATTATGTTGCCTGAACAATGGCATCTACTGAGATGACCTATGAAGTCTGAGACATCAAAATGAGAATGACAAAATATGACATACAATTTATATGAAATCTAAAGTCTTCCAGAGTGTTGCCTGGAGACCTAGCCACTAGTAATCTCTCCAGACATTGAAAATAGGACTAATATATGAGGAGGAGTATGTAAGGCAAGCAATAAACATAAAAGAAAGCTCATGAGTTGTCAAGTTCTGATTTGGCTGTTCAGTCATTATCTGAATTAAAATAAAATATTGTGAGGGATAGCTTAGGGATGCTGGTTTAGTTTTTTATTACATTCTAATTTACTATCTGTATTTTCACATACACATACTTTGACTTTTCTCTGTGTCATATCTTTAGCAGAAGACCCTTGTGCAAGGACAGAAGAAAAGGGGAAAAAAAAAATCACCTCTCGGAGAGAACCGGGAAATAAGGTCTGACTCTGAACAACCTGAGCCTGTCTGTTTGTCTGTCAGTTACTCAGTTTATCTGTCTGTCTATCTATCTTTGCAAAGTGTTACTTGTATTAAAAAAATCCAAATGTAGACCTACTTCAGCAGTAGGTTTGTCTTCAAAGGCAGGCAAAATCCTTTCAACTTTGGAGCTGAAAGTAACCCCTAATTGCAATTAAGTGCTGTAACAGTAGCGGATAGTTTTAGAAAGCATTGGAACAGTATTTTGAAGTATTTTATGCCTCATATCTTGAAAGAAAATAAAATCCTATTTAACTTCAGAGCCTACTAAGGATCTGAATGTGCTGTAGAAGTTCCAAGCTCTAGTACTGACCTTGGAAAAGTCATCTCATCTCTCTGTGCCTTGGTTACCCATCTAGAAAATGGGAAGTATAATATGTCTTTCCTGTCTACTTGCAGTGTTGACTTTCTGGGCAGGGATGATGTCCTTCTAAGTACGTATATCACCAACCATAACAAGGCCACAATTACTACTGGAGTTTCCATGAGCCAGTGTGGATTAATAACTGTAAAATTCATCATAGAGATGCTGTTAATAATTCCATTATATTTGTTTTTTTTATTTCTAAAAGGGATCCCTCTTTCCTTTCCCTTTCTGATGTTTTAGCTAAATTCTGACTTCTGCAGTGTTTTTTTTCCTGCCTAGTTTCAGTTTGTTGCTCTTGGGAGAAGAGGCATGTTACCAGGTTAAACAATGCATGGACAACTGTTTTCTGTATCCCGTTACAAGTTGACTATATTCTCACATGAATTTTGTGAACACTTTTCTTTCATGGTTTATAAGTTTCTTGAAGTGTCACGGAATCCTCAGAGCTCCCCAAACTTGTTCTTATTCTGATTTACATTTTCATGCTCTTTAAAGGCTCAGAGCACTGCAGAAATGTTCAATAACATACCAAGTGACACAACAACCCAATGAGGTCCATGAGTACCATTGATTTCCTTTGACATATGGAAGATTTGTTGCAAACCCTACAGAAAAGGAGAAGAACCTACATCTATGCCTCATGGTCTCCCAGACAGTAAACACTGTTTAAAAAAGTGTATAAATACATGCCACTTTAAAGCACCTAAATTGCTGTGTTGAGTTCAGTCATTTCTGACTGAATTTAAGGGCTTGAGGCTGATATCGAGTAATAATGTTCCCATTATTACAATGCTAGTTTGGAGTCTAGCTGTGGAGAAGGTGCATATCAGTATTGTTCTCCAAATTAGCCGCTATGAGGTAGTGACATTGTATGAAATGTGGGCTACTCTAGGAACAGATTCATTTAGGTACCAAATGGACTTTCCTAAATCGCAGCTAATGACCTTGTGCTGTTTACACATCCCCTAGGGAAAGAAAATACATCTAGGACCTCTAGTGTGGTCTATGTTTTCACATTCGGTACACGGAAAGCATAAGGTAAGTAGTTTCCTAATGTAGGCACTGCCATTAAGGGTCTATAGTAGAGTAGGATGAATCTTGCTCAACGTGTTGAGACCAACATTGACCAAAGAAAACCAGATTCAAAGTAGAAACTGCCCTGTGACATTGAGGCCTCCTCTCCTCTCCTCTCCTCTCCTCTCCTCTCTTCTCCT
>NW_008795477.1:421040-429675 GCF_000699145.1 Aptenodytes forsteri
TCCTCTCCTCCCCGCTCCTCTCCTCTCCTCTCCTCTCCTCTCCTCTCCTCTCCTCTCCGAATTAGCGTCAAAATATTTTATGTAGAGAATATTTCAGAACATCAGAGAACATTAACCATTACCCATAAATTATGTGAGAAGTTACATCTCTGACATTCAGGACTGCCCACCTAAGGCAATGAAAACCCATCAAATCAGCCTCATATATCAACCCGTTGGCTTAAAAAATAAGAGATGTTTTCTGCTGTTTCTGTATTTATATAAAAATAAAACTTTATATTTTGAATTTGTTTATCTTGGTTTATATCACATTTGAATGAACTCTAGTTGCCGATTATTTTCTTTTATTTTTATTTTTCTGTAGAAAATAGGTGATTAGCTTTTTTTTTTTTTTTTTAAATGGATATTGCCATACAATTAGACAAATCCAAATGTTGGTTTTGAGGAAAAGAAAATTACATTAAATATGATAAGATTTGCTATACTAGATTTTGAATTTCTAGGTCCATACATTAATAAAAACATTAGGAAAAACAGGAAACAATAGATTGACATTGCCATGTTCCACTGATAAAAACCAGCATGTTGCAAAGGGAAAGAGTCCAGTTTCAGGAAGTGCTCTGATACTTCCTCAGGCAGATATGCTATTGATCTTTTCTTGTGGAGACACTAAAAGTTTAAAAACATGAGTGCACAAACAATTCTTTTCTAATGTAACTGCAGAGGAATAACTGAAGAGGATGAGCACAGGCAATAAATATGCTGTTTGGGTTATTCATACATTTCTGATTCCCATTCTATGATTATCTGCAGAGTCTCTCAAGTTGAACCTAGTATGTGCCTGTGCTTTTTCCCTTGGAATAATTTGTCAGATGACAGCCTTCCAACTCTTGTCCTCCTCCTTGGTACCCTGCCTCAGTAGCCAGCCAGTGATCGGCAGCTGCTAGCGAAACTCTAGACCACACAACCATCACGCTGCATTGCAAACACAGAGTCGGAGACTGCATGCCAGAGCACAAGAACAGCCAAGTGGCAAGGTGACAAATAAAGCTGCCCCCACTGAAAAGGATAAATTAGCAGAGTCTTATTCTTCTGTTTCCACCAATTTCCAGGGGTGAAGCCAAGTGACAACAAACTTGGCATGTATCTATCAACAGGAACATGTCTGCAGCAGTGCCAAGCTTTAGAGCCATCATGCCTGCCATTTCCTAGATGTTAAGAGCGGTGCAGAAATAAAGGCCAGGACTTGAGTCATAGTCTAGTACTGCACAAGTGCAGGGAAGAATTGAAAACATGGGAAAAATCTGTATTAAAATAAACATAACTTATAAAACCAGTATATACTTTTAGTATAAGGTTGCTGAGCACCCTCAAATAAAGGAGAGGAAACTCAGGTCTGGATTTCATCCACCTAATTTTAGAACTAATTAAAGGAAATAAGAGACACCAAAGATCTCTCTGCAATTAGGACAGATAAACACATCAGAAAGGTGTCTCGGACCACCCGAATCATACTGCTCCCCTATTCCTTTGCCCGTGTAATGCTGGAGGGTACTGCTTCCAGTTGCTTTTCTGTCAGAAAACAACATGCTAACATTACTCTGTTGATTACACACCCAGTTGTAACAAGCGGTTTGTTGCAGTTCATTTGATGTATTTATTAACTTTGATCTTTAACTCTCAATAGTATTTGGGTAGTTAATTCCACTAACTTCAAGAGACTTGTCCAAAGTTACCTAGAGACCCCATGGCATAGCCACGAAAGTGCTGAGCTTGTACCTCTCTTTTTTGTCTGATCCCCAAATATGTGCTTCCAGTATGCTCCTCTTTTAAGTTGCCAGAGATATTTTCAAGTATCACATTTGGTCAGAACACAGAACCAGCCTCCAACAGGACTTTGTGTCACTGATCATTGGCAGTTCAGCCAGTTCTCAGTCTACCTCTCTGTCCACTTATCTAGCCCATACTTCATTAGTTTGTCTATAAGGATGTTACCTAAGACAGTGTCAAAAGCCTTGCTAAAGTCAAGATAAAGAATATCCACTGGACTTGTGTGTGTCCAGTTTGTTTATATGTTCCCTGATCTCATCCTCCTCCATGGAGGGCAAGTCTTTTATGCTCCAGGCTTTTCCTCTGGTTTCAGGGGTCTGTGACTCCTAAAGGCAAATTTTAATAGTAAAAAATAAAGTGAAGAGGGCATTAAATATCTCAGCCTTTACCATGTCCTGCTTCACTACTTCCTCTGCCTCATTCAGCAGTAGGCTTATGTTTTGCTTAGTCTTCCCCTTGTGACTGATGCACCTGTAGTAGCCTTTGTGGTTCTTCTTCATGTCCTTTACCAGATTCAACTCCAGATGGGCTTTGGCTTTTCTAACCCTATCCCTGCACACTTGGACAGTGTCTCGGTATTCCTCTTGTGTGACTTGACCTCGCTTCCAACTTCTACACTTTCCTTTTTACTTTTGAGGCTTTTCAGGAGCTCCTTGTTCATCCACATGGGTCTCCTGTCACCTTTGCTTGATTTCATGCTAGCTGGGATGGACCATTCTTAAACCTGGAGGGGGTGATCTTTGAACACCAGGTAGCTTTCCTGGGCCCCTCTTCTTTCTACGGCCATATCCCATGGGATTCTTCCAAGCATATCCCTAAAAAGACTGAAGTCTGCCATCCTGAAGTCTCAGGGCTGTTATCTTACTATTTGCCTTGTTAGCTCCTCTCAGGATGCTGAAAGCCACCATCTTATGGTCACTGCAGTTAAGGTTGTCCCTGACTTTCACATCCCCTATAAGCTTTTCCTTGTTTATATGCATGAGGTCCAGCAGATCATCCCCCATCATCAGCTCCTCAGTCACCTGTGTTTGCAAGTTGTCATCAGTGCACTCCAGAAACCTCATAGATTGCTTGTGTCCTGTTGTGTTGTCTCTCCAGCAGGTATTGGGGTGGTTGAAATTCCTCATGAGGATCATGTCCTGCAAACATGCAGATTCTTCTACTTATCTGAAGAAGGCCTCATCTACTTCTTCCAGTAGGCAGTCTGTGGCAGGCACCCACAACATCACCTGTATTGGTCTGTTTGCTAATCATAACTTACATGCTCTCAGATGTCTCGTTGTCTGCTCCTAGGCAATGCTTCAGGCATTCCCACTGCTCTTTCAGCTCAAGGGCAACTCCCCCTCCTCGTCATTCCAGCCTGTCCTTCCTAAAGAGCCTGTGTCCATCCACGGCAGCACTCCAGGCACGTGAGCTCTCCCACTACATCTCTGTGATTCTAATGAGACTGTAGCCCTGCCACTGCATGCAGCCCTCTAATTCCTCCTGCTTGTTCCCCTATGTGCTTTAGTGTACAGACACTTCAGAGAGGCACCCAGTCATGCTGATTTCCCAGAAAAGATATGAGGAGCTTTCCCCATAATGTTGTCCTGCTGGCACATCCTTATTTGTGTGCATACAATTGAGGTACGCCACATACAGCCTTGTTTTCTTCATTAGGAAGTGTCCTGTCCAAATCACCTTGCATGCTTTCCTTGCCAAGCCAGCCCACCACTACCTCTTTTTGATTGTTGGTAATCATTCTCCCTTGTCATGTCTCCTTAACATGTCCCTCGTACATCTCCCTCCAAGCTCCATGGAGATCAGAGTGTATGCATGAAAGCCTCTAAGAGGTTATAGGAAATAAAAGAGCCAAGTTGTTTAGCAATCATAATTATTCAGAAGTTGGGTTAATTGGGTTAATATTCTCAATGAAAGCAGATGCTCTTTCTTGAAGATGTGACATCTTCCTATTTCTGTCAGCCACTACTCCCTCACTACACTCTCTATGGACTGGCATAGAAATTCAGCTGCCCTTCCATTTACCTGTTAAATATCTGGCATTTTCCTCTGCTGAACTCCCTACCTGCTGTGTGCCTGGTGGTGTTTCCTGCTGTCTACTCCACCTGTCCACTTTTCTCTTTTATTTCCTCCTTAAATGTTAACATGGCACAGATGGGCTCTTACTGCTTGTGACTTTCTAATGGAGTTGTTGAATGTTAATGATACTTTGGAATTTAAAAAGAAAAAGAGATGGACAGCCCATAAAACACCAAAGAAAATAAAGGTATGCATCCAATGTATCCATCTGTCTGTATGCAACACAATGAAATAGCCCACTAGAATGTTTATTGTTACAATATAGAAGCATTGAGAGTCCTCAGCCAACGCAAAGAGTTCCCTGTAGACAGTGAAAAAAATTGCAAATTATTACTTTTTCATATCTGAGAGTGAACATAAATTTATCATGCACACAAATCCATAGCATAAAAATGTGGGTGAAAAGTAAAGATTCTTCAGGGGTAAAAGAAGTCTGTTCTTTTGCTTTGAAGTCCCTAACCCATCTTAGAAGGAAAATAGCCAAGGCATTAACAATCATGCATTCCTAAATTTTTGCTCCTTTGGAGGGCCCTGTCATTTTCATGTTATCATCCATTCAGAGAGCAGATGCGGCTGCTGGCATACTCACAGCTGCCTCGTCTCTCTTGATGTGTCCCTGTTCTTGCTTAATAAAAAACTTCTGTCTGGTTCGGCACCGCCTCCTGTCTCCTTTTCTTTCCTCATCTGAAACTGCCGTATGCCAAAGGGGGGCCAAGAGACATCCACCAGGATATTTTTGGCAGCTGGATGGCTGTAGTTGCTCTAGTTCGCAACCATAAGATCCCTGTGAGACGATGCAGCTGCTACCCTGAATAAGCTGCCACTGGAAGGTCAGTTCTACCCTCCAACCTTAAACAATCCAGCAAATTAAAGGTCTGAAAAAAATTACTTGTTTCATTATGCTGAAGTGGTTGAGGAGTCTCACCTCACGGTTTTATACCAAGACATAATTAATTGTGTGAAAGCAGACTAACATTCCAGATTTGTTCATAGTACCATATATTTATCTTCATTCTGTTGAACAGAATCCTGAACACCTTGGCATGGCCAATATACCTGCACCTTCATCTCACCTGACGCTTTGATGACCTAGATGTAGGAAACTGGAACATGGCTGCCCCTACTTTTGTGTTTGGGAGTTGAAAAAGAAGAGAAAGAAGAAAGAAACATTGCCAATACAAAGCATTTGATAAGACTGAATTAAAAATCATGCTATTTGAAAATAAAATCAATAAATTCTGGGCCCTTTTATTTGTTAGCTCATGCCTGAGATGTGACAATTGGCCTTTCACATCTATTTCCTGCTTCTGTAACAGCTAAAAGCAATCCTCCTTTCTTTCCCTTTTTGTTCCCCTTCCCTCCCTTCCTCCATTCCTTCCTGTCTCCCTTCCCACTTCCCTTTCTTTCTGAAAATTTAAGAATGAGGACAGCCCAGCAGTATGGTGCTAATCTGCAGCTTTCAGGTATTCATCAGTGCCCTGCTTTGCTCTAGTATTTCCATACAACTTTGGGTAAATTGTTTCAGTTCTTGTTTTCTCATCTACAAAATGCGAACAATGTACAGACAGCCTTTATAGAAGTATTTTGGAAATTCATAAATTCAATAAATAAAGGTAGCTCAACTGTAGAAACAGAAGACTGAAAATAATATCTGAAATTAACGGTCAAGCTCCCTTAAATACAGCCATGTCATGCAGCCCTGCTTATAAATACACCGTTTCACATATTAAAACTACTTTTTACCCACTCTGCTTCTATCAAGAGGTTATTTTGCAACTTTAAAACTCAGAAAACTAGCATCTGTGTTTTAATTTTAAGCTGAAATTGAATTTTATTAAATCCATTTTATGTTATCTATTAGTTTATTTTCTTTAAATTCCATTCTCATATTTACCATCATTTATCATTGGATTTATAGACTGAAATCACATTCCCTTCTCAGCTTTCATACAGTTAAGCCAAATTCTTTTAGTGTAAAACTGCTTTTCTTTTTTTTTTGTCAACCTATTTCTTGTGATGTGTCTGAACTTTTCTTGAAAAAGGGTGACCAGCATGGGATGCCAACTTCCAAATAAAACTACTCAAGCATATAGTACTTAAAATCTTTTGCCTGACAAATTGGAGCCTAAGATTACATTAATCTCTTTCACAGATGCATCACACTGGTTATTCATAGATATTTTATGATCTGTTAATATATTAAGTCTTCCCCTTTTTCTGTCATTTCTAATTGATAGCCTCCCAGCTTATAGGAGAATTATCAGTTCTAATCCCCAAGTACATTTTGTAGACCTAAATTTCACAGTACTTTTAATTTAGTTCTCCATACCGTTGACTTGTTTTTATCACAGTCCTTCCTTCACATTGATGGTCTCTCAAATTTAACTTCATCAGGAAAGCCAAGGGACATTCATCCCATTTAACTTGAGTCATCCAAAAATCAAGCATGTGTTCTTAGCCACTCTTCCTATCCAACATGGGCTTTAAATTATATTAAAGGACATATGTGCAATATACACAACAAGTAGTCTAAAGCTTGGGAGTGAAGATGACCAAAATGAATGTAAATAACTCTGCTCCTCAACTCTTCACTGACTGTAAGGGGGAGCCTAGGTAATTACACTAGATTTGCAGATAATTTCTGAATGCTTAAAGTGAGATGAGCTGAACTTTAACCTCCATTATCAAACTCACACTTTTGAGGTAAAAATCACAAATAAAAATATTGTTAGTATTAGACAACAGACTAGTCCTTGAGTAACTCATTAAATATGAGTTCCCTTACAACACAATTTCTCATTGCCTTCCTTTATTGTGGTTACCTTTCCAGTGAAGACTGTACTCTTTTGAATATCTGTTCAAATTCTTCAGTGTCATTTAGCTGAAAACTCAACTGCTGACATTATATTTACCTAAAGAAATCTGTAATAAGCATACAATAGACAATGATTTTCACTTTGTTGATTCTACAGACAAGAAGCTTTTTATGTTTTATTTGTTGAGTACCTAGCCCATTGACTCCTATGCCTAACTCCTTTAACCATTTGTGCAATCCTAATCCTAATTTCCTGCTTTTACTGATTTATATTTCACTACTCAGAGGAGATGCAAGACCTAGTCAGCATCTAGAATTATGGATGTTCACTTAGATGTTCACATGGAGAGCTGCAAATCATAGAATCACAGAATCATAGAATAGTTTGGGTTGGAAGGGACCTTTAAAGGTCATCTAGTCCAACCCCCCTGCAATGAGCAGGGACATCTTCAACTAGATCACGTTGCTCAGAGCCCCGTCCAACCTGACCTGGAATGTTTCCAGGGATGGGGCATCCACCACCTCTCTGGGCAACCTGGGCCAGTGTTTCACCACCTTCAGCATAAAAAATTTCTTCCTTATATCTAGTCTGAATCTACCCTCCTCTAATTTAAAACCATTACCCATCATCCTGGTTGCACTAGTGGATTTGATTCAAAACATACTGTGTGTTGCAAAGAGCAATTCCACTGAATAATTTGTTCAAGTGCCTTGTAGGTGAATTCATCTCACCTGACTTAAGGCACTTACCTGATGTGTCTGAGAAGTGAATATTCATCCACGCTCATGAAGAGAAAGATAGTCAACTCTTGCAATAATTCAGACCACTTTAGACTTGAATTACTTACTTTAGTACTTACAGGACTTTTCTTGCATCATTAACTTTAGGGATAGCTTACAGTGATTTAAGTTCTAACTTAGGTGCCACTATTAATTTTCTAGTTTTCTAATGTGAATTGAAGCTTGTAGAGAGAGGAAAATCATATTTTTATACAATCAGCAGTGCAATCAGGGTAATTTGGGGACAGATATTCTCTACCTATCTGGAGTATATCCTTCATGCTTCAAAATGCATATCTTATGCCCAAAATCATTAAATATAGAGGGTTGGGACAAGATTTTCACAGGGGAAAGATTGACTATGTCTATGGAAGGGTTATTGTACCTTTCTCTGAAACATCTGGCGCTGGCCAATATTAGCAACCAAAGACTGGACTAGATGGACTGCAGGTCTGATCTGGTGTGGCAGTTCCTATGTTCCTGTGTTCTTCTTCCACCTGGTGCAAGGGCAAAACTGTCAGGTATAATGAGAAAATCTTTATTCAGGTCCCTGGGTAAGACTGTAGAGTTGGCAATTAAAAAATCATCTTTTGAAAAACTCAGAGAATTTTGCCTCTTTTACTGAGAAAATGTACATCATCTATACTAAAATTTTCCCAATACTTTCCCTATTTGTAATTGAGTAATATTACTACAGAGAGGTGAAGGAGACACATTCAGAGAACTTATGGCTACTATGGTGTGGTCGACACGCCAGAGGGACGGGATGCCATCCAGAGGGACCTGGACAAGCTTGAGAAGTGGGCCCGTGTGAACCTCATGAGGTTTAACAAGGCCAAGTGCAAGGTCCTGCACCTGGGTCGGGGCGACCCCCGGTATCAACCCAGGCTGGGGGATGAAGGGATTGAGAGCAGCCCTGCCAAGAAGGACTTGGGGGTACTGGTGGATGAAAAGCTGGACATGAGCCAGCAATGTGCGCTCACAGCCCAGAAGGCCAACTGTATCCTGGACTGCATTCAAAGAACCGTGGCCAGCAGGTGGAGGGAGGGGATTCTGCCCCTCTACTCTGCTCTGCTGAGACCCCACCTGGAGTACTGCATCCAGCTCTGGAGCCCTCAGCATAAGAAAGAC
>NW_008795477.1:430005-435540 GCF_000699145.1 Aptenodytes forsteri
GGGCTCTGAGCAACGTGATCTAGTTGAAGATGTCCCTGCCCACGGCAGGAGGGTTGGACTAGATGACCTTTAAAGGTCCCTTCCAACCCAAACTATTCTATGATTCTGTGATTCTATGATTATTCTATATTATTTTTATTATTGTTGTACTTAACTGCAATCATGGAGTAGACTTCATTGTCTATGTGCTATATTAGCATAGGAAAAAGACAGTTTTGTTTCTAAATGCTTACATCCAGACTAATTTCCTCTAGTCTTAGATCCCTAACTGTAATTTCTAAATGAAGTGCCTGGTTAACTTGGGAGCACTGTAACTGATGCAGAGAAATAAGCACTTCCAGATGAAGGTTCATGTTTGAAAACCACCCCCCTGCACCCCTGATGGTACATTTTTCTCTTTGTTGACAACAAAGGAACCCATGTATGACTACAAATGAAAGTTATGTGCCTTTTTTAAGTGAATGCTATTAAAAAGGATGAATTCAGGTTTCATAATCTAAGTACAATGGAAGACACAAAGCCTTGAAACTAATATACAAAGTAATACAAAGAATCAGCAAGAAAATATTGTCCATCATTTGGCAGGTAGCGATCATAGTACACCAGCAGCCTAACTATTCTGCAATTTTTAGTTTTCTAAAAATTCTTCACAGAATACTGTGAAGATTTTGCCCCTGCCCATTTGGATTGTACTTGTAATTACTTGTAAAGTAATTTGGTGAAGAATGGCACAGGAAAATGTGACATTTTGTGTCTAGAAAAATTTCTATTGCTTAATTATAGGTATTTATTATTGTTTGAGATGTCCTAGAGTATCTGTTGATAATCCAAAAGGTGCAGTGCTCCTGCAGTCACTTTGTCATATCCACCATTCCCATGGAGATGTCTCAGAAACACTGGATCATGACTTTGCCAACTCTGCCTGAGGTTCTTGTAGTTCCAATTTTTGCTTTTCACAATCTCTTATCATAGCTATGTTTGCTGCAATTTTAGTGAACTGGTTACCAACTACAGGCTAGATGCAGGCATTCTGACTTTGTCACTTAACGGAGTTATCTAATTGAGGCATACACTCATCCTAGTTTCCTATTACATTCAGTGGAGAGAAAAAAGGCACCTGCAGATGCTGTGTCAGATCTAAAATAAGCTGAATTGTCTTTTAGAGGTGCTTATTTCTTCCTTCCATTGACAGGAGAAAGAACACAGCTGAACAGGAGCCTAAATTTAGTGCTCCCAGGAAGCGAATGGGATATTAGGAAGGATAAATCTGGCTATAACAGTTGGATCGTAAGGTCAAGTGCTAAAACTCATCACCCTGCTGGAAACAGTGAAATGGAATTACACTTCTTCAGTACATTGTTCCCTCTTCCTCTCACCTTCCTATGATCGTCTGTGGACAATCACTTTCTCCTACCTTACTTGGTTTCCTGTCTTAGCTATTTGCATCCTTAACAGACATTGCTGAAAAGAAGGAAATTTTAGTGGTGACAGTCCAGCATCTCTCATTTGATCTTAAATACCAAATCTGGAGTGTAATACAGGCTGGGCAAGGGTCTGTGGTATGCAGAAAAAACAAACAAACAAACAAAAACAACACCTTAGTGATAGTACTGAAATGGATTATTCATACAAAAATCTAAACTTAGGTTTTGAAATAGACAATGAAACAACCAAAATACTCCAGACCAAACTCAACTGAATTCTGAATAATAACAGTGTAGTCGTATTGCCTTGGGTTCTATCCAGACAGAAGGAAAAGGAAGCTCAGAATGACATAGTGTTCAGTCAATATCACTGTTTCAAAAGTAGACACAATACAGGGAATAGAAATGCAAGGTCATTAGCAAATGGAGGACTATAATAACTGGATTGTGATTCTTGATCAAACCTGAAGCCTTTTTATTATCACTGCTGTTATTTCTTTTATTCACAATGGGAATGAGACTTCGTTTTCTGTGTATCAAATTAAAAAAAAAAGATAAAGAGCTAATAAAATAAGAAGTAACATATGGAGTGTGGCATTGGCTGCATAAAGATTATGGATTTTATTATTTGTTGAAATGGAAATGTCAATGTAATCTCATGGGCTGATGCCATGGAAATTCCATTGGATTTTCCATGTTGGTGATGCATTTATACAAGCCTTTTGGATTGTAAATGTGCAATACAGTATTAACCCATCAGGTTGTCTGTCTGTTATCTACTAGCTTTTAATATTATGTCAACATTAAAGCACAGTGTTTGTATACACACCTGGATTATTGAGAGATAAAAGCAATCTCAATCGGTCATTCCTTTTATGATTATTTAATGTTTTCTAAAAATGCAGAGACTCCTCTGAGAGGAGGAGATAACCCTTCACCCACTGAGATTGAAAATGTGCTCTTCCAGTTCATAGTATCATAGAATCATAAAATACCAGATTGGAAGGGACTTCAAGGGTCATCTGGTCCAACCTTTCATGGCAAAAGTACAATCTAGACAAGATGGCCCAGCACCCTGTCCAGCTGAATCTTAAAAGTGTCCAATGTTGGGGAATCCACCACTCCCCTGGGGAGATTATTCCAATGGCTGGTTGTTCTCATTGTGAAAAATTTTCCTCTTGTGTCCAGTCGGAATGTCCCCAGGAGTAACTTGTACCCATTACCCCTCGCCTTTTCCATGTGACTCCTTGTAAAAAGGGAGTCTCCATCTTCTTTGTAGCCACCCTTTAAATACTGGAACATGGTGATAAGGTCTCCCCTAAGCCTTGTTTTCTCAAGGCTGAACAAACCCTGCTCTCTCAGCCTTTCTTCATATGGTAGGCTTCCTAGTCCTTTGATCATCTTTGTGGCCCTTCTCTGGACCCTTTCCAGCCTGTCCACATCTTTTTTGTATAGCAGGGACCAAAACTGAACACAGTATTCCAGGTGTGGTCTGACAAGCGCTGAGTAGAGTGGGACAATGACTTCTTTATCTCTGCTGGTGATGTCCTTGTTGATGCAGCCCAACATCCTGTTGGCTTTCTTTGCCACAGCAGCACACTGTTCACTCGTACTGAGCTTCTTGTCCGCCAGGACGCCGAGGTCCCTTTCCACAGAGCTGCTCGGTAGATCCCAGCCTGTGCTGCATTCCTGGACTATGTTTTCCCAGGTGCAAGACCTTACATTTGTCTTTATTGAACTTCATAAGGTTCTTGTTAGCCCACTCTTCCAGCCTATCCAGGTCTTCCTGCAGGGTGGCTCTCCCTTCTGAAGTGTCCACTTCCCACTCAGTTTGGTATCATCGGCAAACTTCATCAGGGTACACTTGATCCCATCATCGAGATTGCTTATGAAGATATTAAACAGTGTTGGGCCCAATATCGATCCCTGGAGGACCCCACTTATGACAGGTTGCCAGTTTGAAAAGGAGTTATTTACCAGCACCCTCTGGGTGTGGCCTGCCAGCCAGTTCCCCACCCGCCGCACAGACCACTTGTCTAGACCGTAATGCATCAGTTTCTCCAGGAGGAGGCTGTGGGAAACCGTATCAAAAGCCTTGGAGAAATCCAGGTAGACAATGTCCACCACGTGCCCCACATCAACCAAGCAGGTTACTTTGTTGTGGTAGGCGATCAGGTTTGTCAAGCCCTTCGTGAATCCGTGCCGGCTTTTCTCAACCGCGTGCTTCATTTGACTTGTGACAGCCCGCAGGGGGAGGGTTCCATAACTTTCCCAGGGACTGAAGTAAGACTGATGGACCTATAATTTCCTGTATCTTCCTTTAAGCCCTTCTTGTAGATGGGGGTGACATTAGCCTTCTTCCAGTCTTCTGGAATGTCCCTTGATCTCCACGACTTCTCAAAGATTATGGAGTGCAGCCCCAGTTCCCATTATCAGGGAGTCTCAGGTACACTGAAACTTCCAGTAAAACACTTTTTCTTTCTTTCTTTTTTTTAAGGGAGGATGCCTTTCAGGTTACAGCTATTTACATATTTATTGATCAAATCATATTGCATACAAGGTTTATGAAAGCAACCTGCTTACAGATTCACGTGACTACAGATGGGGGCATATGTTTCCAGGTTGTCTTTAGAGGAAAGAAATGTTGCAGATGTTGAAGAAGCATGGTGTTCTCACATAACAGTTCGATACTGCAGAATAAATCCCTTTAGTTTCCCATTCTGGAGTGGCACTCATCTCTCATAACATTTATAATCTTATACAAATTAGGTGTGCATTCTCCCTTGATAGTCAATAGAAAAAGTTAGAAACCACCATAAAGAGATTCAACTCATAAGGTTAGATCCTTGTTTTAAACTGACAGAAGTCTTCCTGTAGAAATTCCTTTCTTCTGTCATTGACTATAAAGGGACTCTTGATCACTGCTTCAGTCTTGGCAACTGATATTTAGATAGGTAATCCTAAAAATTAAGGAATTAACTCAAATAAACTCAAATCAGTTTATGCATTTAATGTAAAATATACTAAAAAACCCAACCAAACAAACTAAAAGAAACATAGATTGTTTAGTAAAACCTCACTAAAATATTCCATGTCACTAAGGGAATGTTTGACTTTGGTGAGATACACAGTAGACACAAGTCATATTATTTATGCCAGACTAAAATGTGTTCAAATGTATTATCTGATTATCATATTATAAGAACAGGATAGAATTGGAAAGAGGTGAGGTAAGGTGAGATGAGGTGAGGCGAGGAGAGGAGAGGAAAGGAGAGGAGTAAAAGTAATCTAGTAAAAGAAAGTGCACACTGAAGAAAGTTAAAAGATTTGAGCCAAATAAGTATGTCAAACCTTAAGGGAATGTGAGGAACAGGAGAAGAAATGTAAGAAAAAGAGAACTGAATTGCTACGGTGGACTTCTATACTGCCTTGAAGATAAGACCTAAGAATGTCAATATAAATAAAAAAGATACACCTAGGTTTGTAAGAACAGAGTATTGAGGAGATGGAAATGGCATAACCGGGGCTGTAAAGCAAGAAAACAAGTTTAGCCTCAGCTTTTTGTGTGACTCATGGAAGTTGGTGTGCAGATCACAAAGAGAAGTAAGGCACCGGAGGGCAGGGAATTTTAGTAGCAAATATCTGGGATGACGACATGCTTTGGTAAGAGGTTTGCAAAGGAAAGGGTGTTATTCAAGGTGGTGTAATGCACAGCAGAAACAGAAAGGGTGGGATGCAAATATTTATGAAGATTTAAGGGAACCAAAGACAAGTTACTGAATCAGAAACAACAGCACTAAGGTTTCTGGCTTCACTACCAAAGAAAATAATGGAACTCCTCTCCCCCCTCCTCCCCATCTGGACAGTTTTAATGCAGAAAGATGGAAGACTGAAGAATTCTTACAACCCTGCTTCATAAGGGGTATGCCAGTTTTCTCTGGGACCTGTCAAAGAGAGACAGCTTTTACCATACCAGGGCTTTTCTAGTCCACAAACTGCCTGATCATAGAATCATAGAATCATAGAATCATTGAGGTTGGAAAAGACCTCTAAGATCATCGAGTCCAACCGTCAACCCAACACCACCATGCCCACTAAACCATGTCCCTAA